>NW_015387691.1:398202-430575 GCF_001527695.2 Protobothrops mucrosquamatus
ATGCCTGAAAACCCGGCGGGCAGATGTCAACTAGTGGAACTCCACCTTCTACGCCCAGCCAGGTCTCAGTAATACCTGCCAGGTCCGCGCCCCCCTCCAGAATAAGATCCTGTATGAGGGGGGCCTTATTTACCACGGACCTGGCATTACATAGCATCAGCCGAAGGTCCCGGGCCGGAGGGTCTAAGTCTCCCGGGAATGCTGTTTCTCCTGTAATCCAGATTATTCCGTTGTGCCCAATAATTCTACATCTTCGTAACAGAATACAAAATATTAAGTTGGCTGGCTTTATGTTGATAATTATAATGATATCAGCATAAAACTAGACTAAAATGAGGCATATCATTCATTTAGCTAGCCCAATATTGTTTATTCTGAAAAGAATTGGCTCGCCTGAATGTTATGTTTGCTTGCAACTCAAGATACAGTATCTTAAACAGGAGACAACATTTGTTGCTGAATATAAATTTCAAAGGGATTATCATAGATTTTCAGACATGGAAAGTGCTGGGGAGTACTGTATATTTAGTGAGGATAAAAATATTGATACATAACTGAGCAAGGAAATACAAGATATAAAAATGAACTTCGACAAACGTTTGGGAATAGTTAACATCTTTTAAATTGAGAACTCAAAAGGCATAGTAAAAAGTGCTTCCCAACAATCTACCTTCACAACAACCTAAGCTCAGGCCAATTGTTCTTTCCCATTAATATTCCTGTATTTCATCAAATATTTTAGTTCAGTAAACTGTTAAGTACTGCTTACCTGAATTTATAAAAAATGGATTTGCAGATATAGAAACTAATTTTTTTTTTTAAATTGCCACATAATTCTTTATTTCAAAGGATAAACTGAGTAAAAGACGCATTGGAAATATACATAGCAATAACAAATGTTTAAATGAGCTTGTTACATTAAGTTATATATACATTTTTAATAGCCTAAAGCAGGGCTTTTCAACCTTTTCACCCATTGTACCATTTTTAGGATATGGCAATATCCAAGTACCACCAGTCGCCTAGCAAGGTGTAAAAAGCTTGATGACCAAAAAAAAAAAAAAAAAAAAGGAAAAAAGTGATAAAGTACGGGTAGTCTTCGACTTACAACAGTTCGCTTAGTGACTGTTCGAAGTTACAACGGCACTGAAAAAAGTGCCCCCCAAGCCACAGCCGAGCAAGACACCTGCCTGCCTGCCCGGCGGTGCTCTTCCTCCTGTCCGAGGTTTTCATTGTTGTGGGCATTTCTGTTGAGGATTGGTAGCGGGGGTGGGGTGGGGGGTGTTTGGTTTTTATTTCTCCCGTCTGCTGGGTGGTTGCAGCAGGTTTTGGTCACTTCACATGACCCTGGGACACTGTGACCGTCATAAATATGAATCAGTTGCCAAGCATCTGAATGTAAATCACAAGACCCTGGAGATGCTGCAACATTCCAGCTGATCGGCGCTTCTTCTGGGCTCAGCAGAAGCACCAGGATCAGTGCTGAGCTCCAGCTGGAGCCTGGTGCTGATCCCGGCGCTTCCGCTGACAGCCCTGACAGCCCTGCAGCTCCAACCATCTCTCGCTCAGGCTTATGCGGTGCTGTCACTGGTTCAGCTCATTCCCCTCCCCCGCTACCACTTTTCTAGGATGGGCGCGTACCACCTGCCAGATGCCAATGTACCACAGATGGTACCCGTACCACTG
The DNA here is from genome assembly GCF_001527695.2 of Protobothrops mucrosquamatus. Lineage (NCBI taxonomy): Eukaryota > Metazoa > Chordata > Lepidosauria > Squamata > Viperidae > Protobothrops > Protobothrops mucrosquamatus. The sequence continues at coordinate 399,889 of NW_015387691.1, forward strand.
GTTGAAAAGCCCTGGCCTAAAGTACATTTTATCATACTATGCAAATCCTATTGTCATTTTAAATAACTCAATAATTAGTAAAAAGAAATCATATGTATCTGCATAAATCATTAATTTCCTTTATTAGCAAGAGCTAATTACATCTCTTCTAGAAGTTTGACTACTAGATAACATAAGATAGCTTCATACCACTGCTGAAGAGATGTATCTTACACTCATGAAGCCATGGATGATTAGGATCAATAGCAAATGCTCTCTTCACAGATTGTAGCATAAGAAGAAATTTTTCTGTTTGAGACAAAATTACAAAATAATTTCCATAATCAGAAATGCAAACAGAACACCAAATTATGCTTTACAAGTACAAATACAATTTGAAATTAGAATTAGAATAAACATATACATCCTGACTTCGTTGTCAGTATAGTACAGATCATATATATCATAGCTGGTGAGATGTGAACAACTTACAACTGGCACAGAATAAGGAGAACCTGCATATGGCAAAACTGGACTTTGTAGTTATGGCATATTGGCCAAAATGTACTTAACTGACAGGTACACTCTTACTATTAGCACTGAACTGCATATGGCATAGTTTTAACAAAGGCAAAGTTAAGGAAATCTTTATTCAAATAGCTCAGCAGGCATCTCAGACTGAATCAATACAACACAGCTTTAAATTAAAAATATTAATATTAAATGTTTTTAATATTATCAAAATCTTAAAGAGTCCGTCAAATGTTACAGGATTTTAGGTGTTTTAATTTGGTTAGTCAGACTTTGACTAATTTTCCTATTTGATTTTATTTTTATTTGTGAAAATTGCCGACTCCTGCTTAAGCTGTAGTGACTAATGTAACATAAAGTAATGCTTAAATAATAATACAGATTTTATTCAATTACCATATTTTCAAACTGAATGTAATTTTTAAATAGTTGGGAAAGGTTTGACCACTGTACACATGCACATTTATATATGAATAATTCAAGGTAAACAAAAAAGTACAGAGTAAAGAAAATTGATAAGATTCATGTTCTTTCCAAATTCTGCATGTTTCTCTTTAGAAAAATAACTTTACACCTGAAAATATACCACTGCTCATTCCTAGGCTATAGTAATTTTCATTTACCTTTCCTGAAGTAAATTTCAAAGGCAAAAAGATGGGTTTCTATTTTGTTCTTCACCAAATTCTTCAATGGAGTTAAAAACTTAATCGCTTCCTCCAAAGGTGCTTCAACCTAAAATTGGGAAGAAAAATCTTTCAAAATTTAAAAAAAAATCAAGGAGATCAAAATACTTATGGAGATGAATTATTCTATTAAATATATGCCAAAAGAAAAGAAAAGAAAAGAAAAGGCCTAGAGCCTCTTAATACCTAATGTCACCAAGTTGAAGAAATATACCTAGTTACACTTCAAATCTACCCCTTCTTCCTTTTAAGTGATAACTGTCTTTCATTACTGTTGGGAAAAAGTAGTATGATAAGAGAAAATTTGTAAATCTGTTAGAACTATCTTTGGTCCTATAGTACAGTGACTTACAATGTGACCAGAGTTTAATATCCTATTACTAAATACATCAGGTAAAACAATACATAAAACACAACGTACTGTATCATGGTTTTACTGAATATCTTGAGCCAACATCCATTATCTACTGGGAAAAAAATGATAAAGTCTCAAGATAATTGCCTCCTTTAGGAGTGACAGTTGTGTCAAATACTCCAACCAGTAAGCTGAGATCAGGTGTAAATTTAAGAGGCCCTCCCTTTTTTTTAAAAAAAAAAAAAGTTGGTTGCCACCATCAGTCTCCTTTTCAGAATACATGACTATGGAAACAAATGATGCCCTGATCAAAATATATCTGTAGACCTCAATACAGACTTTTGTTCCTCTAAGGACTACAAAACCAGTATCAAAGACTTAAACCTCTATCAGGCAGATAATTGAGAAAATATAACTTCATCTTTGGCTAAAGATCACCTTGATCTAGCAGACTAGAGCAGTGGTTCTCAACCTTTTTAATGCCGCGATGCTCAACCGGTCGTAAGTCGAGGACTAAACCGGTCGTAAGTCGAGGACTAAACCGGTCATAAGTCGAGGACTACCCAACCAATCGTAAGTCGAGGACTTTCCCTGCCCGGGAGCGCCGCACATGCGTGGTTCCGCCCCCTGCGCCGGCCGAGGCGTAGCTGGCAAGCGGCAGAGACGGAGCAGGCCGACCACCAGCTGGCCCAGCTCAAGGGAGGTAAGGCACCCGCCGGAAAAGGGGAAAAAAATGGCGGACAGCCTTGCTTGGCGACCCCCGTGAAATGATCGATCGACCCCAAATGGGGTCGCGACCCATAGGTTGAGAACCGCTGGACTAGAGGAACTAATTTCTGTGGACAGATGAGATGAGACTGAACTTTTGGACATTAATGAGAAACATTATGTTTGCGGAAAATGAAAAAAAAAGTATTTTAACAAAGGGATGTTATTCCAGGAGCGAAGCACAGCAGTGGAAATCTCAGGATCTGGACAGTTCAAATTCTTTATTATACTGGCAAATTCTACTGGATAATTTTAGTGTATCCATCTGCAAGCCAAAATTTAACAAAGGTGCCTTGTGTTTCTAACAACACATACATGAATTTACAGCATAATGGCCGAAGAGACAGAAATCTGACATTTTAGAATAGCCAAATAACAACCCTGACCTTCATCCAACTAAAATTGGGCAAGAGGTATCAAAGGAGCAATAGCTTGAAGCAGTTCATGACCAAAACACCTTTAGAAAGATGAGCAGGATTAACAGGTACTGAAAATAGTTGGTTAAAGTAATTCTGCTAAAGGAAGTGACACCAGTTATCATATTTAAAATTCCACGTACATTTTCTAATAAAGGCCATCAATGTTATTAAATGTAGTTAATACAGTATTTTGCTTGTTTAATCAGAATCTTAACTATTAACAACTCAGATGAAGTTCACATCACAAGTTATAATACTGCACAATTGCAGAACCTTTTAAAGAGTTTACAAACTTTCACCATTGTAAGATGCTGCTTAATTCTTATGTTATGGAGAGAAAGATTTATTCTCTGGATACTTTCACTCCTAATGGAGCCAATTATCTTGGGGCTTTATCACTTTTTTTTCAGTAGATAATGGATGTCAGCTCAAGATGTTCAGTAAAACCATGATACAATACATTGTGTTTTATGCATTGTTTTACCTGATGTATATAGTAATACATAAATAATAGATGATAAAATTTATAATATATATTATTTTCTCTCATACATTATCAGCATTGTTCATATATAGTACAAACTTTAGTGTTTATCTGTGTAGTAAATGATATAGCTGTAAGAATTCAGCTTATTTTATAAAAAACAAATAAAAATAATTTTATAAAAAATAAGCAAATCACATATGTTATAATACTATGTTCATCCCCAGGAGAGAACCAGAGTTTGGTTGGGAAAGCATTAGCTGTTTGAGTATTCCAGAAAATTAACATCCATCGTGCCTGTTCACAGTGAGGCCATTAATAAAAAACAGAAGAGTCTATCTTAACAATCTGAAAGAGGTAGAAAAGTGAAATTAATCCTGTTTAGATTTCTATTGCTTTTCAATAAATTCTCTTTCAAAAATAAAAATTAAAAAGCAGCTCCTACCAAGTCCTTACCCTTCTAATCTTCTAACAATCTGACTCAGTAGCTTGTTAAATATAGCATGCTATTAGAAGTATACCTTTTTTTTTTTGAGGTCCCACACAGTCCCTTATTTTAACCTCAATATAAAAATATAAAAATTAGTGAAGGACAAACTTTATGGCCTATCCTTATATTGGCCAAACATTTTTATATGAATATTCAGAACCGCTACTCTTCAGTTAATGACCTAATTTGTTAAGTATCTCTTTAATACTAGAAGAGGAGGAGGAACCGCCTAGATGGTTCCGCCCCAGGCGCCTGATGGACCCAGAGAGGTTCCTGACGGAGCTTGGGCCATATCCTGAGGACCTAGTTCACGATTCGGTTGAAAATTTGGCGGCGGCCTGGGAAGTGGCCGCTGCCGCAGCATTGGACCAAGTCGTGCCTTTGCGGCCTCTGACCCGGCGCAGATCTCAATTGGCTCCCTGGTTTACCGAGGAGCTGAGAGAGATGACGCGCCGGAAAAGACGCCTAGAGAGCAGTTGGAGGGCGAGCCGAAGCGAATCCGATCGAGCACAGGCAAGGATACAGGTTAGATCCTACCTAGTGGCGATGAGGGTGGTGAGGTCTAACTACTACTCCACCCTCATTGCGTCATCAGATAATCGCCCGGCCACCCTCTTCAGGGTGACCCGCTCTCTCCTTCAGTTGAGGGGGGGGAGGATCCCCTGGAGGGGAGGGCCGAGGATTTTGTTCAATATCTGTATGACAAAGTCGCTCGGATCCGAGAAGGTCTTGACTCTGACTGGGTGGCCCCGGGGGNTTTCATATTTAACAGACATCGGTGAATAATCCATTATTAGTTTTTAACATGAGATTTAAATAGGGCTCTATAGAAATGTGTGGTCATTTAATATACTATAATTTTGTACCTTTGCCAATTTATCAGGAATAAGCTCTTCCTTTGGCCCTCCAATTTCTTCATCGTCATCATCTTTTTTCTTTTTCTGATTTCGTTGCTGCTTCTCTTTTTCAGCATTCTTTTTTTCTTCTTCCAGTTGAGCTTTTTTCTGAGCTCTCCTCTGTTTATTGCGTAGCTTCTTTAACTCTTTATCAGACATATTTGCTTTATAGAAAAACACACTTGGTTGTTTATCAAGAAAATCCATTTTTTATTTCTTTTTCAAATTAAGCATCTATTTAAGTTTTCTAGTTCAAATCTTTCAAGCTCACAATTAAGTGACTTCTAAATACATATAACAAACTCCCTAATTTGATCTTCTCCAAAGCACTTATATTGTTGCCCTCTAGCGTTGGCCTCTTTGAGAGAAGAACGGTTCTGCTTATGTTGAAGGAAGCAAAAATACACCCCTTTACTAGAAGTCATTATAGTACTTAATAGCCTGAGGAGACTTTTGCTCAGTCTTCAACCTTTCAAAAATACTTAAGACCCTGCATGAAATACAATATCTGTATCATTTTAGTCAGTTTTCAGTACTGTGGCAGCATTTGCTTATACTTGTTCATGCTCTCGGGCAAGGATGGTACAACCTTTCATCTCACTACCTATGAGGACTGGAGGGGAGGGGGTGATTGTATTATATAGTGGTTCTCCTCCTATCTCTTGATTAATTCCAGTCAGTTTTTACTGAAAAGGGAGGGTTGACAGATTGAGCCCAGGGCCTCTGGTGTGTGTAATTCCATGGAACTCTTGACCTCCTGTTTAACATTACATGACACCAGTGGGCAAGGTTATCAGTCAGGTCAAATATCATGATACTCAGTTGTATAACTTGACCACATGCCAGGCACTTGATGTCAACTTCTTGTCTCAGTGTGTGGAAGTTGTGGAATAAGAGGGAAGACTCAGCTTAACTATTCTTAAAATAAAGTGGTTGTGAATATTTTGAGCAAGTCCAGAGATTTTTCATCTTTAGTCCTGAATGGGACTTATTTCCTTATTAGAGACCAGTGCACAATTTGGGTTTTGTTTTGGACTTGCAGCTCCTACTCAAGGAGCAAGTGGCAGCTGTAGCTGGGATAGCACTTTCAGATTCATCTTGTATAGCATCTGGGCCTGTTCCAAGCCTGCGAGGCCTTTTAGACAGTCATCCCTTGATCGCTTCACATGTGAACTACTGCAATATATTCTACATGGGGCTGCTCTTGAAGACCACAGGAAGCTGCAATTGGTTTTCAAGAGCAGCTATGCAATAGCATAAGCAATCGAGGGGATGCTATAATATGCTTACATAAGATATCTATTTCATAAGCTATACTGACTATCAGTTGGCTTCCAGGTGCAATTCAAAGTGTGGCTATTACCTATAAAGCCTTTCATTGCACAGGGCCTGTCCATTCTATACAATTGGATGAACTTGCCATGCTTTGCTTTCTTTTAATTAATCAATAATATCATAATCTGATGGGAAATAGGAACACGTTCTTCTCTGTTGCAGAGAATGAACAGCAGCTCTCCCCCCAAAGATTTCTACATATGCCTGACTCTTCCTCCAGGATTTGGGGTAGGATAGTAGCAAGCTTCTTATAGGAATGTTTTATGTCCAGTTTGTTTTATTGCTTTTTTTTACATTTTAAAACATTTTGCTATATTGTCTGAATCTATTTTATTACTATGTATCACCCAAGGTCATTATGAAATTAGAAATGTTAGACCTTAGAAATTTGACAAATTTACAAATCCCCACTTTTAAGCTTTGTGCTGTCACATCAACTAAAGTGTTATTCATCTTTATGAATTTTTGCTCTGAGCTGACCAGTATAGTACTGTAATTCTTGAAAATGTTATATTATACAGTTTTTGACAGTTTGTAACTGATATTAAAAACAATGAAGTAAAAGGTTTTTAGGAGTACAGATAATCCTCGACTTACAACAGTTTATTTAGTGAAATGGCACTGAAAAAAGTGACCATTTTTCACACTTATGAACCTTGAAGCATCGTCATGGTCAAAATTAAAAAATACTTGGCAACTAACTCATGTTTAGGATGTTTGCAATGTCCTGGGGGTCATGTGATCACCTTTTGTGATCTGACAAGCAAAGTCAATGGAGAAACCAGATTCACTTTACAACCATGTTACTAATTTAACAACTGTAGTGATTCACTTAACAACTGTGGCAAGAAAGGTTGTAAAATGGGGCAAAACTCACTTAACAAATATCTCATTTAGCAACATAAATTTTAGACTCAATTGTCGTTGTAAGTGAAGGACTACCTGTATTGTCTCCAACAATTCTGCCTCTTAAAACAGCAGGAATAGCAATCTGAAAAAGTTATATAGCATACATGCAGAAGAGGCTGTATGTTTTATACCTGTATCAGTTTCATGTTCTTTATTTTCATCTGTCAGAGGGTTATCATGGAGCTTCAAGTATATTTCTATTGCAATTCTTGCAGCTTTAAAATAAAATGGGTGCTGTCGAAGTACATCTTCTAGTTTTAATAAGTCTACATATGACCGAAGTGTAATTTTCCTCATACAGTATGTGTGGAAGTCAAACTGGTCATCTGTGATTTCTACAAAATGCTAACATAATATGTAATTATCTAGCAAGCATCCAATATCACAATAGTACACACTTAACTTAGAAATGACTGTTGAAGTTTTAAAACTTAGCACCATAAAGATGGATGCTGCTAATACAAGCACACATAAGCAACAATACCCAAAGTTTAGCATTTAAACAGAAACAATTAAGCATCAGATCCAGTCCTTGAAATTTGTAGTTTAAAAGGATATAAGATAACATGGCAGGGCAGAAATCTCTGCCTAAGAGTTAAACCCAACAGTCAAGTCATGAGGGCCAAGACCAGGTTTTAAAAATTGGCATGGCAATTATGAGAGGCCACAGGTAGTCCTTACTACTGACCATTCAGGACTGTTCAAAGTTACAGTGGTGCTGAATTATTTGTGACGATAATCTTTGCAGTATCTCTCTCATGAGTCTTTATAGTAAATACATGTTATATGTGCCTGGCCTGTCTCTCCCCCCCCCCAAGAGCAGGTTAATTGGAGACAAAAGTTTTGCAAGAAAATAACCTGTTTGCCTACAATGAAACTGCACCAATTTTTGTAGACCAGGGGGGTCAAAATGCTGGCGTGTGGGCCGGTTTCATCATACCGAAGCTGCCCCACCCCATTGCTGGCAATGCAAAGAGTCGTGATACATCGCAACACGTCATGTGACGTGGCGAGTTTGACATCCATGTTGTAGACAATTTATCCTTTGTCTGAGTCTTTCCACTCCTGCAGAGCAGAAAAACTGGAGAGGGATTTCAAGAGAGTAAGCTGTTTGTTTTTCTATACATCAAAAGCCATGTGATCTGTGTCAGCAGCCTAGGGCTGGAAGGTGCAGCATGCTCACAAACAACTCAAAGTAATCACTTGAAATCTCTTTCTCTCCAATCTCTACTCCGCAGGCAGAGGAGGACGAAAGTGTGATACAAAGAAAGATTGCCTACAGAAATTATTTTTTTCTCTACACACCTACAGACCATTAATTTAAATAGAAAAACACAGAAATATGTGATCTTACAAAGAAATAAAATAGTACTTCCCATTATTAAATAATATGAATGAAAACAAAAATATACCATACAACACAAATAAGGCCTTACAACCAAAATATTGTTTCAAACCTTATTCCTGAAACATAAGACAAGTATTAATGTGAAGTCATTAAATACCTACTCTCTCAATTTCATGACATTTTTTAAGTGCTTCTCCAAATTTATTCATTGTTTTATAAGCTTGGGCATATTCTGTCTGGAACCACATACACTGCATTTCATTCAGGTTTTCCACTGCTGATGTTCCTTCCTAGAAAGAAAAAAATAGGAATGTCAGGCATTGTTATTTTTTTATTCTGAAGATTTTTTTTATAATGAGCAGCTCTTAGCACAAGAAAAATATGCTGCTATGAAATGCAGCCACATACATCCACAGATCCAAATGCAAAAGATTCAGAATTCTATATGTTCCATTCCCATTAGCAGTTAGGAGGAGAGGAAGTTCATCATAAAAACATCAGACATACATTGATCAGGTAACAACTGGCTGCAACTAACCAACAATGTTGCTTTGTGAAAATGCAATATGTTAACGGGTTTTTTTTGTTTTTTTTAAACCCTTTAATTCCATACTGGAATAGAAAATAGAAAGATATATAAAGTTTCGAGCAACCAAAACTCAGAAATGATTGCAGCAACCTCTTAAATGAAAAGATTAAATCTGGAGTTCTTTAGCTTAGAAAAACATAAGGGAAGATCATAAACATATGATCTAAGAACCCCCGTAATTGGTCTCTCCCAGATACTGGACCATATGGAAAAGTCACAAGAGATATTAAAATCACTTTTTTTAAGCAAAGCATGAAAGATATGATATGCACTATCGTAAGATGTACTGATGTGTAACTAATTACTTTAAAAGTGGATTAAACAAACTTATAAAAATAAAATGCTACGTACAGCGTCATCAAGAGTTAAGCTCAACTTAAACAAAACTCTTGCCTTTTATTTTTATTTCTAGTATGAGAGTCTGTCTGTCTGTCTGTCTGTCTATGTTAACCACCTATGTCAGAGGTCCCCAACCTTTTGGGCACCAGGGACCGGTTCCATGGAGAGAAGTTTTTCCGCGGACTGGAGGGGGCGTAGTTTCATGTACTGCCTGCATCCCGCGGATGGGGCTTTGCTTGTTTACGCGGACTGGCTTCTGGCATGCTGTGGCCCGGTGCCAGTCCACGGACTGGGGGTTGGGGACCCCTGACCTATGTAATGGCTGACACTCTTTAACTGCCATATATAAAAGTAAAAAAAATACGAGCTGAACAAACCCTTGTAAATTTAGAACACATTTCTTCAGCTTCTTTTATCAAGTTGGCTTTTAACATGTACTTTGCGCATTTTGAGTTGATAAATCTATCCGCTGTGTCCAGTGCCTGAGCCTCATCCATCCATCTTGCAGCTTCTTTTATATTTCCAGCATGCTTAAACGACAGGAGAGAAACAAGTTAGATATATAACATTAACTGCAGTTTGGCCCATCATTTTTCGATATGTTATAAAAATGTCAGGATAAAAAAGATACAGGTGACAATATTAAGTTGCCCCATAAATTATTCTTTCAAAAATTAAATGTGGAAGCATAAAATATATTTAGTCAGAAGTCCTATAGCTTAACATAATTTACTCCCAAGCAAATATACATAAATTGTAACCTGAATAATTTTAGAAATATTTTCTTTATAATTTTGTAATTCTTCAAAAATATTATTTAAATTCTCTAAAATGTAAAGTTTAAAACAAAAGAAAAAAACAGTAAACAGCTGGCCAATAGTTCCACAGAGATAGCTGATTTCCAACACAATGAAAATTTACCTTATAGATTTTAGCTTTCACAAGGAACAGTTCTATCAAGGTAGGCGTGCTTTCTATTGCAGCATTTATATAGTCTAGAGCTATGGATGGCTGCCCAATTTTGTCATAATGCTGTGCCAAGTAGTACTGGACCCAGAGTAAAGTTGTTGGAGGTTCTTCTTTACCATCATCTATTTGGACAAAATGTTATAGTTTTTTTTTTAAAAAAATTAGGCTATATAACTAACATTGCTTGTGACCAGTAATCAAATATGCGGTGATTATATAAAGTTAACCAAACAAGACATATTCCATTTTCTCTTTTAAGAATATTTCATGGACAATGTGCTGTATATTTCTGTTGAGTTTATATTTAATGAAAAGCATATATCAAAACTTATTTTAATATAATTTGGGAAAACATATCAAGGCCATAGCTATCACACTACAATGAAAATGGAGATCAGATCTGACTATTTGAATGATTAGTTCATCTACTGCTAAAATAATATTGATAATCCAAACTTGCCTTAATCATCTTACACAAAGGTACCAGTTAAAACATATCCTATGTTCAAGTTAATCCTGGTCCTGAATATATCTGCAGCTTATAGAAATAAGTAATGGAAATGGAAATGGAGATATCAAAATTACATATTATAACTGCAAAAACTGCTTGATGATCCAAATCAGCGTGAGTATTGTTTCATAAAATAAGTGATTACTGTCAATACGAATACCACAGTGCCATAGTACTTACCATTTGGATTAAATAGCCTGCAACCTTTCAGAGAAGTTTCATAACCCACCACCAGTTCCTCTATTATTGTCACCTATGTGTAAATATATATATATACATTTTAGTTCAATGGATTGTAGAACATATGCATTATTCTTTAGAAATCTAAAAACAAGTATGTAATGTATCTGTGTCACAATGTGATGGGGTTTCTTTTTGGACCAGAGGTGTTTCAAGTAAAGCTGGCAATGGACACAGTAACACATGACTGGGCACTTTTTACTCCTTCTTTACTATATACAGAAGGTATTTACAACAGGGTGAATAATGTTACTTCCTATGTTCCCTACCAGCAACTTTTCCCTCTTTACATCTCCTGCTTCCTTTTTTCTCTGTTCCCTCCTCCTTTTTTAGGCTTTTTTGTCCAGTTTTCCCCCAATACCAGAGTTATTGTTCTGGCAGCCAATTTCCCTCTCTGCTCTGTCCAGGACCTAGTATGAAGCTGCAGCTTGCAACCACCCAGACTATAGCCCTTCATGGTCTGAAATCTTGGGTGGAGTTCATCCCTCTCAGTCTTCTTACATCAAACAGGAACTGAAACTTGCCCTGTTCACCTCATTCTACTCTCCAGCTCTTCTCTGGCATCTCCTTCCACTCCAGCAACAAATTTTTACTCTTCATTCCTTTCCTTCTCTCTCTTCAGTTTTGGGTTATTCTGGCAGCATACTTACCAGCAACAGGGAGGTAGGTGTTCTCCCGGCTCTAGTATATCTATATACCTCAGTCTATCAATAGGACTCAGAATACACCCACCAGTTCAATAGGCCTCATGGCAGCTGTCTTTCAAGACCACAACTGAGCTCCCCCCCTCCCTTTTCCTTCACTCCCATGTCTGGCTCACACCAGCAAAATTGCAGCCATGATAGACTTCAAAATCCATATCCTATAATCTGTTTATATCTTTTCGGTCTGTTTATCCATTCATTCATCTATTTATCTCAGGTCAGAGGCAACAACTGCAGGTAGTTCTTGTTTCGTGACTGCAAAGGGTTCCGACATTTCAGTCATTAAGCAAAATGGCTGCTAAGTGAACATGTGACTGACAGATACAGAGATATTGTGAAGATGATTAGTTGCTGCAGTCTCATTCAGATATGTTCTCTCTTGTAATGTCCTGTGCCTGAGCTTTTTGCTCTCCTGTTTTGTCTTCTAGCAAGGCAACAATTGCTTAAATAAACTATCTGTTTCTGAGCTTACCGAAAGTGCTAAGCCCATGTTAACAAGCTCAGCTCTGGTCCTTAATTAGTTGAGTAGAACCAGATGGCAACTGCTGCCTGAAACTGACCAGACCTTAATCATACTGAAAAGCTTTTGTTGTCCTATATGCATGCATTGGTCAGAAAATGAACTGCCAACTTGATGACCATAAATGGGCCAATCCTTCTGGAAAATTAATAACTAGATGGTCTCCTTGGATTCAAGTAGCATGCACAAGAATGAAGGAAGATCTATCTGATGATCTAGAGGCATTGGTATGGAAGCCTGGTTGGCATAAAAAGAAACCTAGAGTTAGGTTTTAAAAATGGGGTCTTTTGACTTATTCGAGAGGATCCTAAAGTCTCAACTGATGGGCTAAAGGGAGATTCTGAGATGAAGGGAAATACAATTATTAGATTTAACTATTGTTGGGAAATGATAAAAAATAAGGGATTAATTGGCCTAATATTTAGATTTATAAGGGAAATGAAAACTAACTATTAGGGAATAGCTTTAAATCACTGTTTAGCCCAGATAGCACAGATGATGGATTTGAGACAATGAAGGATACTCCATTAGTAAGTAGTGATGTACTAGGATGAGAAATAGAAAATGCTTATGAAATAAAATAAGAATACATTTAAGTAAGTAATAGGTATATTTTAGATATTATAATTTTTATAGAGTGAAATAAAGGAAATTTGGGTTACCCGGAATTTAAATACTATGATATTAAAGGTTAAATTGGAACATTCTAATTAAAAATTAGGTAAAATTTAAATACAGGATATGGATATGTATAAGCAAAAATATGAGGATAAATGTTTTATCTGAACTTGTTACAACTAGAAATCTATTAGCTTAAATATGGTATGGTAAATGTTAAGGGAAATAGAGAAAGAATTTTTTGATGATGTAACCAGAGATATGTACTAAAGATTTTGTTATTGTATTATTGACTGCCCAATCACTACGCTGTTTTCCAAATACTTAAATGTAAAACTGGAAAAACCAATAAAAACTTGTTATAAAAAAGAAAGAAAGAAAATGAACTGCTATTTATTATGCTGAATTTGGAAAAAGTCACTATCTGACCCAGTTGCTAAATGAAGACTATGGTACTATTTACTGGACGATCACATTATATCATTTTTAGATAGCAGATTAGAATTAGCCTTGTTTTCATAACCAGTTATCTTCCCTTGTCTACATTCATGTTTTTCAAAACCCCTGTGTCTAGACTAATATTGACACATGTAACTTTGGGTGTTCATCCTTTTTTCTAGAAATACATAATAGAAAATTATTTTGTACTCTATTACCTTACCTTTTGTTTTAAGATATTGTAGTATTATCAGAAAAGTTTTGCTATGGTATAGTTTTTTTTTACAGCTTTAGAGAAGCACCCTCCTGCCTCTCAGCTTTGAAAACCATTTTTTTTCATTGAAAATCAACTTTTTGCTCCATAAAATATACAGGTCTCATTTTCTACTTCCCTATAAATGCTAAGTTGGGGTTAAATTAAACAGTTATCTCTCAGGGTTTTCATAATGCAAATACATAAAATATGTTTCTTTATTAAAGCCTGGAAATTGTAGACAAGTACTTTAAAATCTTCTGGTGAAGCTCAAATAATAAAGACAAAAAAGAGATTTCTGCCTAGAACGAATTTTAGAACTCCAAAGATCCACTCCTGCCTATACATAGCTACTTTCATCCCAATGAAATTTATTCCCATAGTTGATGTCTGAAAACATTTACAAAGGGCAAAACTTTAACCGATATGCAGAAATACTCACTGGCCCATTACATGAATATTTTTATAACAAAAATAATTACAGTTGGCATATTATTTGATTGAAAATTGTACTAGAAAATTGTCCAAATCATTAAAATACACGACAAACCTTTTCTTTATCCTTGTATAGTGACCGTAATGTATTGAAAACTGGCGGGCAACCTTTGCTGAAATTCATCCTCAGAAATTTGTCCAAGCATTCCTTGAACTTGTCACCTAAAGAAAAATATGTGTGAATTCTGATGCAAACATGTTGTTTCAAACCAAACAAATGCTACACACTTTTCCAATGATGAACACCAAGAATCAGATGTACTGAATTAGAATTACAATTCTATACCCGGCTAGCATAGCTGGTCTGGTACTTTATAATGTCTATGCCAGGCTACATAGAACATTTCTGACATTTTAAAACCAAAGATAATGATAAAAGATATAACACCAAAATAATCCTCTCTGTCTCTTTCACAGATAGGTTGAAGTATCCAAACAAAACTTACCCGATAAAAAGTTTAATGGCAGTCGTCTTGGAACGAGTCCTCTTGGGTATTTAGTCCAGGCTTCTTCATAGATTTTGAACCTCTCTAACATATTAGCTAGAATAACAAAATCATATTGTTATAGACTCACATCCAATCTAAGCTGCCAATCAAATCTTACATTAACTGCCACAGATTTTAAAATATAACAGAAACTATAGAATCGAAACAGAATTAATTTGGCTGAATATCGAAGGGATAATTCTTGAGTGCCATTCAGTTATGACCAGCATTTTGGCAAAAATGATTATCATTATGTTTTCTTAAACAGCAGTTACTCAGGCCAAATTTTAAGCACAATTTTAAAAGCCAGATCCTGTGAATCTGAACTCGGCAATATTCTAATAAGCAAAACACTGTTCTTATTGATCACAGACATGCCACCTTCTTTTCATTGATTATCACCCTAGTTTCCTATCTCCCCTACTGTTACACAAGTCAAAACAGCTTTCTCTCTCTTTTTAAAAATCACACACAGAGGCACATACACACGTAATAACCAAAAGATATGATAAAGTTTAACCAAAAGTATAGCGGTGTAATAAAATCAGAAAAGAATATGAAGGATATATTGACATTCATAGAAGTGAATGATATTTGTAGAAACTAAAAGTATATCCGTAAAATGTTAATACAGAACTAGCTCAATCCCCTATTAAATCTGGGGGACATGAGAGGAGTCTCCTTGAAGATTGCATTACTTTTGACAATTGGGCGTTCCTGGACAAGGGTGTTGTCACCGGCAAATCCTTTCAATCCAGAAGCACCCTTTGGTTAGCTTTGTAGATGCTTCTGATATGAATACAGATTAATGCCACATACACCATCTATTATTCCATCTTCTCATTTTTAGTACAATATGTTACTTTGATACAGTATTTATATAATATGCTTAGATTCTTAATATTGTATTATGTGCCTTGGGGTAATAAATGGAGATAAAAGAAAAGAAAAAAGTGGATATTCTATTAGTATTAATTACAGTTTCAAACTTTAATGTTATAAGCATTATAATTATTTGCCTTTTCTTCAAAATTAAATGCAATGAGCATATAGTAAAATGAATCAAAAGAAGGAAGACCATACATCATGGAATTTGCATTACAATAATAGATTTGGTCTAAAGGTAAATTACTTATTAGCTTTCTTGTCCATGATCAAACAAGTTATGATTGGTCTATTTTATTTTGGATTCCGCTGGCATTACAGAGTAAGAACAGATTCATTCAGGAAAATAATTACTGCCCAGGGCCTGAAAGATGGCATAGCTACAGGAAGGGGAAATACTCTTAAATATTTTAATCTCATTTGTTTTGACCAGCTGCCTGACAAAGCCAAATCTTTTTCCCGGTATCACTGTGATTGTTTCCATAAATGAATGATGTAACATGTCATTTTAGAACTTTTAAAAGGATATCTTTACATGGAGTGTTTCAATCCAGCATCAAAGCAGAGAAAACTGTCAGGAATTCTTGGTATCTTACTACTTGCAAGGAATGAAACTGCGTGAGGTAAGAACTTATGGTTTCTGGGCTAGAGAGAACTGTTCTGAGAACACAGATCATCTGCATCCCAAGGCATTCTGCTTTGGAAAGGCACAGAAAACCCTCTAATTTCGAGGATACAAAACACTTTGACTTCTATGCATTCTAGAGGGGCAAATCTTCTATAGGTATATAGTTTCATCTTTGTCTAAACAGACACTAATCTAGCAGAATTATCTCTGAAAGCCTTCTGTCAGTAAATCAAATCCTGAATAAGTTAAACATCTGGTGAACTAACATACTCAGCTGAGACCAGTATGAAACTTAATACCATCTTCCAATCATTTTGGGTATATCCGCCAGGATGGCAACCAACATTCACTTTGGCTATGATTTTCTAATGCTCCACTTTTAATCAGCAGATGAGGTGACATGAGGCTTAAATACCTCTCCTTCCTCCACATCTTACCCTGACTCTTACACAGGAATAACCATAAACTGTTTTATAGAGACACCTCCATATACAATACTACTAGAGGATATGGCCATGTCCTCATGTCATCTTGAGGTGGCTCTAAGGTGCGACCTTTAGCAATGTTATCTCAGGTTTTCTGCCATATTCATAACTAGCTGTACCCAGCCACGCATTGCTGTGGCTCAGTCTGGTAAAAGCGTGTGTTGCTTTTACGTCCAACAGATGGTGCTGTTTTTTCAAAAAAAGCATGTTTTTACCTGTCACAGGTGTGACATCTATATAATATAGGTATATAAAAACACGCGCGTATTCGAATGCAACGTTGTGTCAAAATTTCAAAGCAATCGGTGAAGAACTTTCGGAGATTTAAGATTTTGAACAAACGAACATTTACATTTTTATTTATATAGATAGTGATATTGTTTTTATTGAGGTATTTTTCAACTAGAATGACCCTTGATTCAAACTCAACACCTGACAAGTAAAAGAGTAATATGTGCAAGTTTGAGGCTTGTTTTCATTGCTGTTTATAAGGACTAGCCTATTCATCCTTGAAATAAATAGCTGACATTAATTTTATGTCAAACTTTGCATTCTGGAATGCAGAAGAGCACATACAACTGCACCTCTTTTTAAAATTTATTTGTTTGTTACATTTATTTGCCACTTATCTAGCTATGGAACTACTCTAGGCAGCTTACAAGAATAAAAAGGAAGAAATGAAAAAAGTGTAAACAAAATAGAAGTAAAATAATAGAATAGTAAAATAAACAATAAAAAGCAACAAGAATACATCAATATGATAACAAACTTTTCATCATAAAAGCAGCCATATCTTTTTCCAGATCACAGCAATCTATAAGAATCTGCACTACTACACTCCCAGGAGACAGGTAAATACAAAATCCAATTCATATGAACCTCATCCATTTGTACTCAATATTTTTTCAAACTCTATAATTTTTCAAATTGTGAAAAGATATTAACACATTTTCTTTATTTTTACTCATTCTTAATTTTTTACATATAAAATGTGAGCTACTTACACCTCTATAAAGCTTATCATTACCTGGTTTAAATGCTTTTTCTAAACCTTTATAATAAGCCCAATTTTCAGGATTTCTTTCTTGCAATCCTCTATAAATCTCAGCTGCCTCTTCCAGCCTGCAGAGTTGTAACAGAAGTTCTCCTGTTAAAAATGCAGAATTATCAATCAACCATGATAGGGTACTGTTTACATTTATCAATAAAATCAATGTTCTAATTTCCATTTGTGCCAAGTAACTCCTTATGAAAGGAAAAAAACACGTTTACATACACAGTTTACTTGCTTTAAACTCTAGCAACAAGCCAAGAAAAAAAATTACTTAGACAAAACAGCAAAAAGAATAGATAGACGCACTTGCTGAAACACTATCTTTTATATATTAATAGAATTTATAAGACACAAAACAGAATATTCTGAAATTCTCTGGAACACTTCATTCACAGAAACTTCTACTGATACCTTCATGAAAAGTGCAGAAACTCAATGGTCTAGTAAACTTTGATCTAGTCAACAAGTTTTTAAAAAAGCACAATTTGTTGGTCGGAGCACCACACTTAAGTTTAGTTCGTTGACCAAACTAAATGACTTGTTGGGGCGTGAGCAGAGCTAAGACAAAACTGAATATAATTATTGATTATAACAATTTCCCTTTTCTGTCACTTTACAAATCACAACTTGGGAGGAACTCTGAGTGCACTCCCAAATAAAAAGGAAACACCACTCATTTTGAAGAACAGAATTTTTTATTAAATAAATGAGTTTTATTCAATTCTTCCCTAGCTATAGCAACTATTAAGGAAGAAATCAACTTTGGGCAAGGATAGTGAAAGTCATGTTAAGAGCATGTAACATGCCTATTCCTGTTAATATGTACTAGGAATACAAGGAGAACAAATACTGGAGGTATGGAGATTAGGAAACTAAGAAAACTGACTGGTTGGTAAGTCAAATTGAAGGGTCAGGTCCTGTTCAATTTTCAGAATATATACTGATGAAAGATTTTTGTAATATTACCTAGTAAAATATTACTCTGATTGGAACTACTTTATATTTATAATATTTAAATTTGAGAAAGGTTCTCGCCAGCCTCATTCTTTCTAGTTATCAAACTATTAATAATTTGTCAGAACAAATGAGTAATTATTTCTATTACTCATGGAATAACATATAATCATATCAGTAGCACTGATTATATGGAGAACTGGCAGTGATTTCATTCCTCAGACATTTAAATCAATCTTACCACAAAAACATTTTTATTTGTAAAGAGTTTTAGACGCAAGAGAATTTGAATAGCCCAGTTACCTTTAGTTTCCTCAACGGCTAACTTGTCACAGATTTGCTTTTCATAGGTTCCAAGATGATCCAAAGCTTCTTTATAAAGTCCTGCTTCTCGAAGAACTTGATTTTGATACAATAGCAACTCACTATACTCATAGTCTACTTTATCAGGAGAGGTCTACAAAGGCAAAATAAAAAATAAAAATCGTACTACTCATATCCCAAAAGTGTTTTTTTCAAAAGGCAACTGGACTTCCTTTGTTTTTCCTTGAATATGTTTCACTTCTCATCCAAGAAGCTTCTTCAATACTATTCATATTTTTGATTTTAGTAACACAAATAATGAATTAACCCATAACTTAACTTCAATACAACAGGGGATATTTATATTATGTTGAACATATACATGAGTTGTGCCTGATCTGATTCCCATCCACCCAACAGTCCTGCTTTTTTCTGAATGGGAACTAATAAAGTAAAAGCATCTGACACCACCCTTCACTTTCTGCAGATATGCAGATGTATTAATACATCCTAAAGTTATATCCAACATTCCTAGATAAGAACTTTTCATTTGATTTTAAGTTGCCTACAGTACTTGGAAATATACAAATTTCTGTAAATATAAAATAATAAATTTACAGTTTTCATCAACAACTCGTTGACTTACATATAAACCTATGTAATACCTGCTGGGTCTTCCTAAATTCCTCCAAAATCTTTGCTGCCATTTCATAGTCTTCCAGCAGATGATAAGCTATAGCATAACCAATCCATGATGCTCTCTGTGCAGGTCTAAGCTGAAGTAACTGATACCTAGTTTCCTGTTTAAAAATAATAAATACCAAATTCATATTTTAGCCTTCTGTACTGAATTCTACAATATCTAGCAGAAATCCATACTGCTGTTATTTAACAAGTTATATCAAGTAAAAAAATGAATATCTTTTAACTTTACTAATTATATTTCAATATTTTTATGTCAGAAAGTGGATAAAATTTTGATTTACTTTTTTAACAAGGCAGAGAGCCATTTTGCATCCCGATTTTGTGTTGTGGAAAACAGCTGATTATGACTGAGATAAAACAAAAGTTAGTCAACTGAAAATTTGGAATTACAAAGAGACAAGAGAAGAGAATGAAGTACATGTTGTACTTTTATTTTTGTGACAGAAGTACAAGATATTTGAAAGCAAAATTACATATCTATTGCTGTAATAGGATAGGGTTATCCAACTGCTAATGAATATGTATGATTTTGTATATGGAAATCTTTGTAGATCTGGGAAGAGGGTCACTTTATAGCTAGAAACCTATTCTTTGATTTGGGGATAAAATGAGATCCCCATTTGCCTGTGAAAGATAATTAATGCATATATTGCTAAGCAATGAGGTCATGAAGAGTGACTGCATCACTTAGTGATGGCAATTTGGTTATCGTCATTAATTGAATCCCATGGTTGTACAGTGAAATAACTTCCTCTTAGCCTCCCACAACAATGTCAGTGTGAAAACTGGCAGGAAATGCAATTCCCAGGTGGATAACAGGCAGGCAGGTGGCTGCTGCTGGGGGGGAAGGAATGTGGGTGCAGGGGAGGTTCAGGGATAGTGTGTGGAAGTGCATGTGAGACTGGGGGGAGTACAAGGGGATATGCAAGAGGCATGGGTCAGAAAAGGATGTGAGAGAGGCATGGGGTACATGAGTGGCTGGCCTGAGTGCAGAGGAGCTTGGGCAGGGTGCGTGGTGGAGGAGATTTATTCCAATGACTTGCAACTTTTCCTGCCGGCCTCCCATTGATTTTCTGAAGAAGGGAAGGTTGCAAATGCCAATCACATGATTAAAGGGTGCTGCAACTGTTGTTAGTGTAAACCAGTTGTCAAACATCCAGATCACAATCATGTGACTGCTGGATGCTGGGACAGCCAAAACTCCAAAGACCAATAATAGCTACAATTCTTTCAGCACCATCGTAATTTTGAACAGCTGCTGAAATAATAGTACAGACTGAGGACTACCTGTGCAAGTATTTCTTGATTTACGATCATAACTGAACTCAGAATTTTGGTCTTAAGGCACTGCAATTGTTAAGTGGGTCGTCATGTGACCTGAATGAAAAACACCCTACAATGGGTGGGGTTTTTTTTTTGTTCTTTTCTACTGGAACATGTCAAAAAATGTCGCAAATTGCACTTGCAGGATGCTACAACCATTCATAAATGTGAGCCAGTGACTACATAGTGTGTGTGTGTGTGTGCACGTGCATAGCAATTATAACTTTGAGAATGGATAGTAAGTAACTTTTTTGAAGTCCATTGTAACTTTGAAGGTCATTAAGCAACCAGTTGCTAAAAAAGAACTACATATATTGCTCTCTGGAATCAGAACATATCCTCATTTTATGGAGAAGTAGATGCAGATGCTAAATTATACATAAAATCTCATGTTGGATGCTTGTTCATTGTCCCACTGAACAAGAATTCTATCAAAAATTTCCTTGCATCTTATTTAAATAATGTAATCACAATTCTGTGAGATGGTTGACTGTAAATACGATTGCTGGATGAGTAGGTAAATAAATAAGAAAAGCCATTTGTTATTAAACCTATAAAACGTTCTTGAGGTTTACTCTTCACTCACCCTGTAACCTTCTAGATCTCTCATTTGAATTTGTAGCAATGAAAGGTCCCTCAAGATTTGGAGATTGTCCTTATCCCATTTCAGTGCATTTCTGTAACATTTGATGGCTTCATCATACTTCTTGTCTGATCTCTGAAGAAGACCATAGACATGCCAGCCTGGATACTCAGTTAAGGACTTACATTTTGAAGAAATTACAACAGACGTGACTGAACTCATTTCCAGAAAAAACAAAACAAAACACAACATAAGAAAACATGTCTCTGTGGAAAAGCCATCTGCTTAGCAAAATAGCAGGCACCTGTGCTACTTTCCTCCCCTCCCATTTGATACTAAACCCTCTTCTGCATCAGTACAGCCAATAAAGCTGCAACCGTTGGTGGGGGGGGGGCAGGAGGACAATAGAGGAGACGCATATTTTGGAGCTCTGCAGCCACCAGCCAATGTTGATGCATAACAGCAGTAGTATAGAGGATAGCATAATAATAATACATTATAGAGTAATAGGTTATAGTAATAATAATGGAATAGCAATTGTATAGAATATAGTAGAAACATTTTGATAGTAACAGCAATTGAAGTGTAGTAGTGTACTGTAACAATAATTATCATAGTAATGGTATAGAGATAGCAATAGAACATAGGAAACACTGACATATTATTTTTATATATTTCTTTTTACAAAATAAAACCTCTCACAATCCTCATAGTGAGATATAAACAACCTATCCAGGTTCCAGCATTTTTGCGTTTGTCTTGAATCTATGCAATCTAAATGGGTACAATTTAAAAAAGATCCTGTGACTGTATTTGAATTGCAAAAAGTTTTATCTAATAATAAGTAATAAGTTAGTATACCACAAAATACTATACTATACTATACTGATGCAATTTCAATATAATTATGAATAAAATTTTATCAATATATCAATTTGTATTTATTTAAGCCACCAGTAAATATAAACAGTTAAGTAGATTAACTGTTTATTTATTAACTATAGATTACAGGTAGTTACAACCACTCGTTCAGTGACAGTTCGAAGTTACACAACAGCACTGAGAGACTTACGACAGTTCCTAATAACTGCGGTTATCTCAGCATTTTCACAATCATGTGGTTGGTATTCAAGCAATTGGCTACTTGCTCGCAATTATAACATTTGCAGCATCCTATGGTGTTCAGTATCAAAGGGATTGCCACTTGCAATCTTCACTGTTAGCTTCCCACAAAGTCAATGGAGAGGCCACTAAGATGTCTCAAATAGCAATAATATGTGGGATGCTACAATTGTGTAGGATTTACCTAATGATAGCAATTGGAACTTCAACAACTACAGTTGTTAAGTCAGCATGATATGATGTCACACTTTATAACTGTGTCATTTAGTAATGGAGTTCCTGGCTCATTAAAAGGGAGGATCACCCATATAAGATTCTGTACTGATTAGAATTCACCTAAATATTGTGTAATCAAACACAAAGCTGAGAAATGAAATAGTGCTAGAGCTTAAATAAGTTTTCTGAGAATCTAAGATAATAGACAAATATGTATCCACTAAGGAAGTATTGGACTAAAGGCAAATATCTATGCTGAAAAATTTTGAACTTACAGTATTCCTATTTACAAATTCTGAAGTTTAAAAAGTATTTATTTTTAACCACTGGGAAAATATTATTGAAAATTACAGTTATATAGGCATAGGGCTGTTTATAGGACGAGCTAACAAAGTACCCAATAGTTATTTACAACTCTAATAAACAGATAATTTGATTGTGAGGGAAAACCAAAAAAGATAAAGAAATAATTAATAGAGAATTAGGGACAGATTAGCAGAATAAATGGAAGGACAAAAAGACAAAAGAGCTGATCTAATGGTCATTATCAGGTGGCAAATGGGAAGCAGTATGATTAGGGATAGGTCAAATCCTACTCCATGGAACTGGGCCAGGACTTAAAGAGACAGCAATTGTTAAAGCAAGAAGAAAAAGTTTATAATCAATAACAATATTTTGGGAGACAAAGAAAATTATTCAAAATGATTCCTACATGAATCAAGACTTTATATGAGGGAAAAATGTACATAGAAAAGATCAGAAGGAAGGGTAAATGTTCTGTGGAAAATTCAGGAAAGATGCCTTATATTTTAAACAGGAATTATTACCAGATACTTCTTCAACATCATTTAGAATATTTCTATTTGTAGAACATATATAGCCAGCCAGAGCCATGCCTGGTCTTCGAATTCACCAGCACATGAATTTACTTTTTAACGCATCTTTTCTGTACCCTTTAAACTGTGTCTGTGCGAACTAACTTTATATCCATAACATATAATCGAGAATAGAAAGATTGATTGAGGGTTTTTCCCCTTGAAGGAAAAGGTACAGGTAGTCCTCAAATTATGACAATGACTGCTCAAAGTTATGATGGTGCTGAAAAAAGTGATTTACAGCTGGAACTTGCACATTAACAGCTACAGCATCTTAGTAGTCCTGCGATCAAAATTTTTGGAGTTTGGCAACTGGCATGTACTGTATTTACAATGGTAGCAATGTCCCAGGGTCACGAGATTTCAATTTACAACCTTCCCAAGGGGTTTACCATACACAAAGTCAATGGGGAAAGCCAGATTCACTTAATAACTGTGGCCAAAAGGTTGTAAAATGGGGCATTCAAAGGAAGTTAATTGTCCAGAACAAGATAGCACTAAGATTATGATCTCTCCACTTGCTTGCTTTCCCATTTATAATAATGTTATGGTCATCTTCACTGTGATCTACAGTGAGGGAAAAATATTTCATCCCCTGCTGATTTTGTACGTTTGCCCACTGACAAAGAAATGATCAGTCTATAATTTTAATGGTAGGTTTATTTTAACAGTGAGAGACAGAATAACAACAACAAAAAATCAGAAAACGCATTTCAAAAAAGTTATAAATTGATTTGCATTTTAATGAGTGAAATAAGTATTTGATCCCCTATCATTCAGCAAGATTTCTGGCTCCCAGGTGTCTTTTATATAGGTAACGAGCTGAGATTAGGAGCACTCTCTTAAAGAGAGTGCTCCTAATCTCAGCTTGTTACCTGTATAAAAAACACCTGTCCACAGAAGCAAACAATCAATCAGATTCCAAACTCTCCACTATGGCCAAGACCAATGAGCTGTCCAAGGATGTCAGGGACAAGATTGTAGACCTACACAAGGCTGGAATGAGTTACAAGACTATCGCCAAGCAGCTTGGTGAGAAGATGACAACTGTTGGTGTGATTATTTGCAAATGGAAGAAACACAAAATAACTGTTAATCTCCCTCAGTCTGGGGCTCCCTGCAAGATCTCACTTTGTGGAGTTTCAATGATCATGAGAACGGTGAGGAATCAGTCCAGAACTACATGGGAGGATCTTGTCAATGATCTCAAGGCAGCTGGGACTATAGTCACCAAGAAAACAGTTGGTAACACACTATGCCATGAAGGACTGAAATCCTGCAGTACCTGCAAGATCCCCCTCCTCAAGAAAGCACATGTACAGGCCCGTCTGAAGTTTCCCAATGAATCTGTGAATGATTCAGAGGAGAATTGGATGAAAGTGTTGTGGTCAGCTGAGACCAAAATTGAGATCTTTGGCATCAACTCAACTTGCTGTGTTTGGAGGAGGAGTAATGCTGCTTATGACCCCAAGGGAAGACAAGAAGCAACGGATGGAAACTAACCAAAGAGAGAAGCAACCTAGAACTAAGGAGAAACTTCCTGACAGTTAGAACAATTAATCAATGGAACAACCTGCCTCTAGAAGCTGTGAATGCTCCAACACTAAAAGTTTTTAAGAGACTGGGCAGCCATTTGTCTGAAATGGTATAGGGTTTCCTGCCTGAGCAGGGGGTTGGACTAGATGACCTCCAAGCTCCCTTCCAACATCATGCCCACCACCACCACCACCGCATCATTATTATAATATAACATCACCCCCACCATCAAACATGGAAATGGAAACATTTCTGCTAAGGGGGCAGGACAACTTCACCAGATCAAAGGGATGATGGACGGGGGCCATGAACCGTCAAATCTTGGGTGAGAACCTCCTTCCCTCAGCCAGGGCATTGAAAATGGGCCGTGGATGGGTATTTCAGCATGACAATGACCCAAAACACATGGCCAAGGTAACAAAGGAGTGGCTCAAAAAGAAGCACATTAAGATCCTGGAGGGGCCTAGCCAGTTTCCAGACCTTAATCCCATAGAAAATCTGTGGAAGAAGCTAAAGGTTCGAGCTGCCAAACTTCAGCCTTGAAACCTTAATGACTTGGAGAGGATCTGCAAGGAGGATGTGTGCAAACCTGGTGGCCAACTACAAGAAACGTCTGACCTCTGTGATTGCCAACAAGGGTTTTGCCACCAAGTACTAAGTCATGTTTTGTGAAGGGGTCAAATACTTATTTCATTCGTTAAAATGCAAATCAATTTATAACTTTACTGAAATGCATTTTTCTAGATTTTTTTGTTGTTATTCTGTCTCTCACTGTTAAAATAAACCTACCATTACAATTATAGACTGATCGTTTCTTTGTCAGTGGGCAAACGTACAAAATCAGCAGGGGATCAAATAATGTTTTCCCTCACTGTAGCAGCACTTCTCCACCCAACAATCACTTTTGCTTTTTTACAAGAATACAAGTATTTTAATTCTTCAGTGTAAAAAGAATAGTTAGGTAGCAGTCATATTTGCATATTTACTTTTGCAAATTTAATCCATAACTTGAAAAGGATACAGACATGACTCTTCAAATCATTTCTTAACCCCCTTCGAACCAGTTCATATGCTTCCTCTTTTTTACCTAAGCAGTTTAATGTCAGTCCTTTCATAGCCAAGGTTTCTAAAACAAAAACATAAATATAAATGATAAATACACTTTCTATTTAGAAATCACTATCAGCAGATTCTAAATTTCAAGCTATTTGTTAAATATCTATTCAATGTGTAAGTAGGAAATAAGATACGTTGTTTCCTTAGCTCCAAAATAAAATTTTCTTCTCTAGAAAATGTTTTCAACTTGTTGAAATAAATTATTTTTTAAACAGACCTACTTAGATTCCAAAAAGGGCACTTAACTTAAATGATGTATATTCATTAAATCACATGTATGGTCAACTAAATTTATTGTTATCATAGTAAGAGTACACAATATCAAATCACAAAATCAATAAATATCGTATTTTATAAAAGTATACCACAAATCTAAATTATATTTTCTCTTTTACACCTGACCTGATATTATGAATGGAACTTAACATATTTGTATGTGCAGGGCCTGCAGGTCAAATATCTTATCATAGAACCTATTTGTGATTTGTTCTTCAAGTTATTTTCTTTTTTCCAAAAGGAAAGGTGAATCAGGGAAGAAAAAAATATTATTGAATGATTTATCCTTTGTAAATAATGAAATGCTGAAATCAATTGGCTTTAGGAAATCAGTGCATGAACAAGTACATTGATTCTCCATGGCCCAATCAAAAATGTTCCTCAGAAAATCTAGAATAGTTTGATTTTGCAAGATGAAACTACACATAAAAGTAGCAGACATTTGTCCCATGTGCAGGACTTGACAATGAAAATAAATACAAGATGAATTAAAACTATGTTATTGTTAGTAAACTTACAAGATCATTTAAAATAAAAAAATCACATACTTTTATTTGTAACATTATTTTCTCTAGCACAGTTGCATGTCTGGAATTTATAAACTTAAAAGTAACCCACTGCTTTTTGTCCTTCTCAAAATCAGAGAAGCTTTTAAAATTAATCTAAGTCATTTATATTTAGGTGGGTGTTGATGGGTGGCATAGTTTTGGTGGTGGTGAATATGGCTACATTCTTTTTATTAAGTGTTTAAATTCAGCGATAATATAGGTATATTAAAATATTGTTTATGATTGCTGAACTTTCAGGATAAAACATAATAGCAATATTATATCAGTTTCAGAATCTAATTTAGCAACAACACTAAGCATTATGCAGAAATCTGAAAAACTTACCCCCATGTTCTGCAAACTTTGGATTAGAAAGTATTTGTTTGCAAAATTTCAGACCGTTCCTGTACTGTTTGTGTTCATAGCACCTCTGTAAGGAGACAGAAGTCAAACACTATAAATTCATCATATTACAAATATAAAAAAGCCATCAGTGTTCCTAATCATATCTAGCTATTATTTCCAATACAAATTTCCTAATATGCAGAAATATAAGAACTGTCAAAAAATATGGAATTTAATTTCAGTAAACCAGTGATCATGAACACAGTAATAAATAATAAGAACAAAAGTGCATTTCCCGGAAACCATAAAAATTCTTTAAATGCAATTATTTGTTAACAAAATTAATCAAAATGTTAGTTTATTTTAAAAAATTCTGCCTTTTATTTTCTTGAAAATCTAGAATAACCTAATTAGTAGTGGGGTGGCCTGTATATGTTTTAGTTTAAACTTTGGAATGAGGTGGGAAGAGATTAATCATTGCCAAGTTCATAAATCAATTCTTTCTACACTATGAGTTTTCTGCAACTCTTTATATGAAAAAGGTACAACTGAGTGAAAATATCAGACAAGAACACACTTTATTAAAATTAAATGAGATATTCCTGATAATTATGTAAATAATTAACAGTCCTGAGGAATAATTATCTTCACAATTTAAATCAATTTGGTTAATATTAAGTATGCCCAATGGAGGAAAAATAATGTACTGATTTTTCCTTATGTTTCTTCCATGTTTATATCCAACAATGCATACAGCCCATCACTGAACTTGAAATGCCAGAAGAGCAAGCAAAAACCTGAACTAGGTTAATAGATTTCAAAATTCTTTTAACTACACCACTACACCATGATTCTATCAATGACTCTTGAAGGGTGTGCCCTAAAGTATCCTGCTAAGCTGGAATAATAGTAGCATATTTTTAAATATATAGTACACTCAAGATGGAAAGACAAAACAGGTAAACAACTGACAAGCCATATAAGAAGTAAAGTGCCACAGAGGGATTATCTTTATGAAGTTTATAAACTTGCTTTACTATATAGGTAATAAAAAGGTAATAAGAACACAGATAAATTTGCCCCAAATATTAAATATAATTTCAATTTTTATTTTATTTATGCATCAAATTTTATTCTGCTAACAGAAGAACCTCTTAGTTTTCAAAGTTATTTAAGGGCCAACTTTAAAAAATGGAAGCATATAAATTAATATCTGTATTCAGAAGTAAATCAAGACCCATATGGTACAATCAGATGGCTGTTTATAAAATATCTGCCTTGCATCAGGGAGAAGTGTATGATTTAAGTTCTTATCAACTAACTTTTCTCTGAACGCATTATGCCATCAATTTAGTTTTTAAAAGTATGACAATAATATTCCTATAGATCTAAGGGGGATCTAAAGCCAAACTACTGGGTTTTGATGAGTCGTATCTATTCTACAGATATTTTCACTGTAAGACACTGTGATATTTAAATATTAAAATTCACATTGATTTGTGCATTATAACAAGATAACAGTATTTCTGAAAAGTATTCCTAACAAGGAATAATTGATAACATAGTCTGAAGACCATCATCTGAATATGTTGTAAAGCCCAACTTAGATTGTTTAGATCAGACATGTCAAACTTGTGATGTCACATGACATCGTGCGACGTATTGGAACTTTTTCCCCATTGCCGGCAATGGGGTGGGCGTGGTTTCATTGTGACGCGTCCAGCCCGCGAGCCGGCAGTTTGACACCCCTGGTTTAGATGCTTAGTTTTGTGAACTCTTTTGTATATCTTCCAGAAAGCACCTTCTGAATATTCCAAATGTCAAGTTTATACAATCTTATTTAATGATCCTCTGCTATTACACCAAAGTAATGATACAAGAGTTCTTGGGTTACAGTGGCAATTGGAACTAGAATTTCCATCAATAAGCAATGCAGCTGCAAAGTGCAATGTCACATGACCACATCCAACCCAATATACATATTGTATAGATATAATTTATCGTGCTATAAATTATAAAATGAACCATGGTGCCAATATGTACATATCCCCCAAATACTTGTTTTGTATATTAAATATGCCAATTTATTTTTTTAAAGATAAAAAATAAATATAAATGGCCATTCTAATATTGTCTTCTCACACCTCAACCGATCATGTTGCAGAGCTCTATCGTGTGCACATCCCACTTTGGAGACCATTGCTCTAGAGCAGCGGTTCTCAACCTATGGGTCGCGACCCCATTTGGGGTCGATCGACCATTTCACGTGGGTCGCCAAGCAAGGCTGTCCGCCATTTTTTTTGTCCGCCATTTCCCCCCCTTTTCCGGCGGGTGCCTTACCTCCCTTGGGCTGGGCCAGCTGGTGGTCGGCCTGCTCCGTCTCTGCCGCTTGCCAGCTACGCCTTGGCCGGCGCAGGGGGCGGAACCACGCATGCGCAGCGCTCCCGGGCAGGGAAAGTCCTCGACTTACAACCGGTTGGGTAGTCCTTGACTTATGACCGGTTTAGTCCTCGACTTATGACCGGTTTAGTCCTCAACTTACGACCAGTTGGGGGTCGCGGCATTAAAAAGGTTGAGAACCACTGCTCTAGAGCACTTACATGTTGAACATTCCAAGTGCACACCTTTATTTTTTAATTCCCAGTATTAAAACCAAAATAAATAAAAATCATAAAGTTTCACCCTGAAAGAGGAGGAAAATGAACTCTTCACACAAACTGCAGCATCACACTTTTGTGTCAAAAGCAGTTTATGTTCAAAACAAGAAAAAAATCCCAACATTCATTGCAGCAATTCTGTTAAACACTTATTTAAGTATAGAATATTAATTTACATATTAATTTTTTGAATTTATGGAAATGTGACTTTGGATTGAGATATTATAAAATCTATTAAGTTCCAAAATTGTAATTGCAAATAGTCGTGGTTTCACCATACAATATTTAATACCTCTGAGCTGAACATGTTTGTTTCAAAATTAACTGTATAGTTATTTTACAAATTTTAATTATTTAACAGTTAAATGTATGCAAATCAGTACTATATCATTTCCATTTATGTTTCCTATGATCAAGAAATATTAAAGACAACCATTTCCTTGATGTAACAACTAAACTTAAGTTCATTCAAGCATTTTCAGTCCAGTCCAAATTACAGGTCAATAGCAGTTATCTTTTT
Organism: Protobothrops mucrosquamatus; assembly: GCF_001527695.2. Classification (NCBI taxonomy): domain Eukaryota; kingdom Metazoa; phylum Chordata; class Lepidosauria; order Squamata; family Viperidae; genus Protobothrops; species Protobothrops mucrosquamatus. Next base: position 430,381 of record NW_015387691.1, read on the forward strand.
GATATAGGGCAGGGGTATCAAACTGCCGGCCCGCGGGCCGGACGCGTCACATGGAAGACACGCCCACCCCATTGCCGGCAATGGCAAAATCGGCCCGATACGTTGCGCGAAGTCAGGTGATGTCATGAGTTTGACATGCCTGATATAGGGGGTAGCAAAATAATTGGTAGGATTTACTGAACCATACTGGGAGAC
>NW_015387691.1:430827-467819 GCF_001527695.2 Protobothrops mucrosquamatus
AAAATATAATATATAAATGGGGCTAATTCTGTCTGCACAAGACCAAACCTTAAGAACAAATGTGTACAAAATCAGTACTAAGAAGATAGCAACAAACAGCAAACACAATGACAGCAAAGAAGCTGAAAAAACAGTGGACCACCTACTTAGCTGCTGCAGGATCGCACACAAACGGCATGACAAAGTAGAGACAATGGGGCATTGGAATATCTTCAAGTAATACTATTTGCCTGCAAGCAACAATTGGTGAGATGACAAAATAATAGAAAATGAAGAACTTAAAGTGCTCTGGAATGATGAGCACCTGCCACATTTCCCAGACTTAACAATTGCTGATAAGAAAGACAAAATGTCTGGATAGTGGATATGGAGTACCTGAAGATAGCAGAATAGAAGAGAGTGGAGAAAATCACAAGATACAAAGACCTGCAAACAGCAAAAGGAATGAGTATGGCAAAAGAAAATCAAGATAGTACCAATAATAGGCACCTGGAGTGCAATCCCAAAATATCTGGACACCATTTGTCACCATTTTGGTGACAAAATTACCATCAGCTTATCCCAGGTTCTTGGGAAGGACTCCACTATTTACTTATACATTACATTCTGTAATGATACTGACAGATTATTCCTGCCCCATAGAAATGGAGATAGTCAAACAGTTGAAGAAACGCTTACGTTGGCTGATTAAGTAAAATACAGTCAAGAACAAGCATTGATGCAAGTGAAAAATTGCATCATATAATGTGCAGGAAACAAAATATTAATATCATAATAATGTAATAAAAGCATGAACAGAATGCCAGCAAAGGAAAGCATTATATGGTCAATTTTTAGAAAAGATTGAGGGTAAAAATAGATAGATAAACATGGCAAAGTTTAATATCTGGAACATTAAAAAAAACAACTGGACACCTTAAGACAGGGGTGTTAAACTCAATTTCACTGAGGGCTGCATCAGCATTGCGGTTGCCCTTGGGGGGCTGGGTGGGTGTTGCCAGAGTGGTTGCAGCCTACTGGGTGGGTGTGGAGTGGGTGTGGCCTACTGGGTGGGCGTGGCCAGTTCTACATCATTCGCGTCAAGGGTGCCTGTGGGGGCCTGGGCAGGAGTGGTACAGATCTGAGGGTCTCTGGCAGAAGGGGGTGGGACCTGAGCCAGGGCCAAGGCAGTGGGGGCCATTCCCTCACTGTTCCCAGGACGGCTTCGCCGGCCACATGAAACCACTTCGCGGGCCGCATCCAGCCCCCGGACCTTGTGTTTGACATGTCTGGCTTAAGAGCAAACTATATGAAGTAATGCAATAAAGGCCAGAATTGGAAAAAAAACAATCAAATAATTAAAAGTGCATACTGTGCAGAAGCAGAAGAAATTGTAGATCATACACACAACTCATATAAGAAAATTGCATAAACTTACAATAAATGACATAACACTGTTGCCAAAATGATTCACATCTGTGCAAGTAATGAAATATTAGTGGGAATATACAGCTGAAAAATAATAATAGAAAATGATGAGGTTAATGTATCGTGGGACATCTGAATACAAATCAATAAAGTCTTGTCTCATATAACTGTGGTTGAAAAGAAGAAAGGGTGGATATAACTGTGGTTGAAAAGAAGAAAGGGTGGATAATAGATGTGGCAATATCAGGGGATAGTAAACTAGAAGACAGAGAATCAGAGAAGATGACAAAGTATCCAGATGCCACTGACAAGGCAAGCCACTATATATAAATAAAGACCAAACCCCACTAACTAGCACTGAAGATGTTACCTAGTTGGATGATGAATGTCTGCAAGAAAACAACTAAGCTTAGAGAGCACCAAAGACCCCACAAGAGATTTCATTCATACAGGTAGTCCTTGTTTAGTCACCATTACAGTTATAACAGAGATGAAAAAATAAGCTTGTGACCAACCATTTATAACCTCTGCAGGTCTGTAGAGGAAAAGCTGAAGTAAGATCATAAGCACTTTTGTGGTTTCACTTAGTGACTGCTTTGCTTAATGACTGAGTAGCCAGTTCCAAGTGTACTCCCTAAACAAGGGTTGCCCATACTTGAAAACTGAAAGATGTATTAAAAGTAAAATAAATAAACATAGGACTATAGTCTCTCCTATTGATGAACTTTACTTAATGCTAGAGTTTCTACTGTTTACAATTCTTTTGTTTTTATCCAGTTGGAGAAAACCCTGCATCAGAAATCTAACCAGATTCTATTCTATGTTATATAATATATAACATTTATTATCTATTATACCAAAAAGACATATATCTCAAAAGTAATGCATTTATTATACACAATATGTATAATGAAAATGAGGTGAAGATTGAATATAATTATGCATACTGAAGAATATATAAGCATGTGTGAATATGCACACATACACAAATAGCTTTTCAAACATCTGAAGGTGGATAAATGTAACAGGTAGTTCTCAGTTTACGGCCAAAATTGAAACCAGAATTTCAGTTGCTACGAGATGCAGTCATCAAGTGCAACTGCTTTGCTTAGCGGCAGCAATCCAGGTAACTCCAGTTGCTAGTGTTAAGTGAATGCCCTGATTGTTAGCCAAAGCAACTTCCTGCGAGTTTCCCAAATCAAGTCAGTGGGGAAGCTGCAGTTCAAGCCCCAGGCCACGCCAGGTGGGGAAGGAAGCAAGGGAGCACAGCAGAGAGGGTGGGTGAGGGCCTCCGAACTGCTTGAATTTTCATCCCCAGAGTCGAGCGGTTTCTGAAACCTTTCCACTCTGCGGCTCAAAATCCTCTGTGACTGAAAATTGTGCCTGGATTTCACCACAGTGTTTTCAGCCAGCCCCTTCTTAGTGGAAAGGCTCCCTCTCATCTCTGGGGGTTGGCTAAAAAGGCTCCAGACTGAAATCCAGCAGAAATCCATTAAGAAATCTAAGCTGCCGCTCTTTTCTCTCATCTTTGGGGATCAATGAAAAAGCTCAGTGCTGAAGGAGAATCTTCTCAACGTTGAGGGGCTGTCTGAAAATACTCCATGTCAAAGCTTGAATTTGAATATGGAGCTTTTCCAGCCAACTCCCAGAGAGAGTCTTCTAGGCAGGCAGCAATGGCTTGCGACCTTTTCTGCCGGCTTCCCCACTGACCTTCTGGGGAAGCTTGCAGGGAAGACTGCAAATGTTGCTTACATGATCATGGGTGCTTGGCAACCAGTTCTCAAGCATCCAGAATAAGTTGCCAAGGTCCCAGATCGTAATCACCTGACTGCAGGGGTACTGCAATAGTTGTAACTTTGAGGAAGGCTCATAATTCCCTTAGTTCAGCATTACAGTAACTTTGAAAAGTCACTGAAGGAATGGCCATAAGTCAAGAACTACCTGTACACATGCAAATAGGTGGAGAAAAAATATGGATCTTATTCCTACATATACCTAAAGTATGCTATTTCACATATCTAACACCTAAAGCATTTTCTACTTCACAGAACTGTAAAGATACACGCCTTTCATTCATTCATTCATTTTGTACTGATACAGGTTTCATGATTAGTTGTCAAAATGAACAAAACTATCTTAGTTCTGTATTTTAAAAAGTAGTGTTAAAAGTTCTACAAATTCAGATAAGTCACTAGACAAATTTAGCATTTTCCACAGGAAAATAGGACTCTATTACATGTGCTTAACAAACACAGTTTAAATACCTGTTTATTTGCAAAACAGCATTAAAACATAGAAAATCAAGTTGGGACAAGTAAAGAACACTAAAACAAGTTCCTTATCTTAAGTCTAACTGCCTGTTCCAAAACCATTCTTTCAACTTCTGTATTATAATTACTCTGTACAGTACTTTTACTATGAATTTATGTATTTCTTATGATAATATTCAGTTTGGAATTGGTTCCACCTGAACAAAATTGCTACATTCAAATATGTCAGGAATTCTGATTTCTCAGAATATAAACATTTTATTCCACTTAATTTCCCTAGATATTCTCTGGTCAATAAAAAGACTTAAGGATATTTTAGTGTTATATTTAAACAAACTGGCATTCATAATCTAAAATGACTCATGATCTAAACCTGATGATCCTGGCTTATTTGGGCAAATATATCAATTGGGATATAATACTAAGTAATTGCTGACTTCTGTATACTCATTTATGCACACAGATCATACATATGACATAATTCTATGTTTACCAAAACTAAGTAAATAAGGCCCAATGTAAAAGCCTGAATGGCACAACGAACATTCCAAAGTAATCTACTCTAAACTAACTTGGCAAAACAGAATAAAAGGATACATAAAAAATCCTACATTAATTCATGTACACATTTTAAATTCTATATTCGAATATTCCACTTTTGTAAAATGTGAGGCTGCAACTAAAATATTTTAGCAATTTCATATTGCCATAATGTATCATATAAAGATCTTCTTGGAGATGACTACTATGCAGTATTCATGCAAATAAACTGTTGATCCCACAAATATAAAACCTGAACATTAAGGAAATATAGGCACTCTGCTTATTTAGGTATCTTCCAGTTACACAACTGAACTTAAATATCTGCCCTATAGCTGAATTATTTGCTTAGTAATTATATCCACTTTTAACCTATTCGAGAATGATACAGGTTTTCTTTCTGAATATTCCTTTACTACAGATTGTTCCAGACAAGAGTTACTAGATATAAGAAGACATTAATGGCCTCATCATTTCTGTCCATCCCAATTACTCATTCTGTAATTTACAGTTGTCATATTCTAAATGACTGCAATATTTTGGGTATAACATCCTCCTAAGAACATATCTATGTTCTTAAAAATAGATGATCATTAGATATCTAACACAGGATTGAGTTACATGGTGTAATGTGACATCTCTGTTTTGGCTTAACATTATACAATCATTGTCCACTAAGTCACAATTTGAAAATTCTGGAAAACATCGCATACATTATACAAATGTTCAAGACAGAAACCTATCAAAGTTTAAGTAGATAAAATAGCAAACTTTAACAATTTGTCCATTTGACTAATTGCTAGATTTACAGTGTTGCATTTCAAATAATTTAACTTCCATCTATTTTTTTAAAAATAAAACCGATGAATTTTGTAGATCGTTTTAATTCACTAATATCACATTAGGCAAACTTATTTTAGATCAGCACAATGTAACAATACTGCAAGATAACACATACAGAACCGTTGATTTATGTTTGAAATAACCTTTGATAACTGAAAGGCTATTTTCAAAGCAATCAGACCAAGGAAAAGGTAAGAACAGTGGTGACTTTTCATTCTCTCCTTTAAATAAAAGAACCACAAAACCCAGATTTTTTTACAACCTGCCTCTCACTGAACAAACTTTTTTTTTTTGTTGCTCTGTTCTCCCTATTGTTTCGCCCACCAAAGGCTTGTCTATTACTTGCTTCTAAAACCAGAAAATAGCCATTCTCAGCAACCAAATCCTTTCTAAGCTGGCCCTGGGGCGTGATGGAAGTAAAGCATGCCCAACACATTCTACGGGCAGTTCTGGAACAAGAAACGCTGACATGGCCGAGAGATCCTTTAAAAGTCCAAGTTGCATTTGTCAGCAGAGCTCAAACCAAACGAAAGCGGGAGAGATTGTTTTTGACCCGGGAGTTGTTAAGCATCCCCTGGGGCCCCAGTTTCATGGAAAACTCCGCCGGGAGGGTAGGCAGGCAGGCAGGCTTAGACGAGGGCTTCTTTCACTCACCAGGATGCGCTTGAAGAGCGCGTTTTCCTTCGGCGGGAGGCTCACTGACGGCATTGTCTCTGCTACTGTTGTCGCCGCCGCCACCGCCTCCGCCCTTCTTGCTACGACCGGGCCGGTAAACCCGCTCCCTTCTACCGCTGTCTGATCACCACCCCTACCGCCGCCTCTCAGGAGGGACTCCACGCCAGGGCGTCGCTACCACCAGCACTGCCGTCGTTTGCTACGGCAACTCCCCCTTCTACTTTGTGCGGCTTCCCTTGCCGCCGGGATGCCTGTGCCCAGTTACCCCTGCTCCGCAGCAAGCCCCAGGCGGCGGCCGGTTCACGTGGTAACTGAGCAGGCCACAGAGAGGAGGCGCCGCCAAAATGGCCGCCAGTGTGGGTTTCCCCAGCCGGGTCATCAGGAGTTGCGCGCATGCGCCATGACCCCCTTTCCCCCCCTCTTCTTCCTGTCTTTTCTCCATAGACTTGAATGGCAGCAGCAGGGCAAGTCGGGAAATAAGATAGTTCTTAAGGTCTCGCAGCGTCTTGGGGAAGTGTTGCGCCTGCGCGTTTACTGAGCTCCGAGGCTGAGAAAATGTCTCGGTGTGCGCGTAACGCTGTTGAATTCCTTCAAGAGTTCAGAACTATACACATGTATAAGGCTTGACTCATTCTTAGAAAAGGAAACCGAAGAATTAAAATCACAGGAGCTATGGAGGTTGCTGGAATTGTCCTGGAGAGTGTTACAACTTAAAGCTAATATTCAAATCGTATTATAAATAAATGCATGGTCAGAGCAAACAACCATTCGTCGCAATCGCCCACATGATGCCTGTATGAAGCCCAAAAAGCATTGGGAAAATAGACTCCTGTCATGTCTTTAATATCTGGCACTTAATGTCTTTCTACACTTAAAGCTACAGATCTCCACTATCACAATAGCTATGAATCTAGAATGTTAGTTATTTAAAAAGACAATAGTTGTCACTTTGGAAGCTGTAGCACAAAATTCCAATTAAAAATTGGCTAGGAAAACAAGTTTGACATTCTAAGATTTCCTGCTTCTTTTCATCTCCAATATGAAATCGTGCAATCATCTTCATACCTACAGAGTCTTTTTACCACTTCTTACAACAGTTTTGTATTATTAATCTAAAAAAACTGGAAAAACCGGGGGTAAGACAGCATTCCTGAAACCTCTGAGGTTTGAAATTGGAGTCCAGCGTTATTAGTTATGAAACCGTATATGGGTTCCAAAATGATCAGCATTTTTCAAACTGAGGAACCACTTGATGCTGGCAAGGATTGTAATCTTGTAACTCTGACAGCTCCGATTTCATTATAAATCATCTAAGTCCAATTTTATGTGTTCTGTACTCAGTAATACGTTCAGAAATTTATGATTTGAAAACTTCATATTTATTATTTTAGTGTAATTATATATACATATAATTACACTAAAAATACGAATCCGGGGTACATTCATACTTGAGAAAAACAAGTATCCTCGTGTTCAATTGTTTTTCCTCATATATATACATGAATTTTTAAAATTAGCGCAACCTTTTAATTATGAAAACAATGTGATTAGAATAACATTATTTTCTGATTACTACAAACCACTTCAAAATCAGTAATTCTGATTACTACAATCCACTTTAACAGATGAATTTAGGAGAATAGATGAATTTAGGAGAATGCTATCACGGCAGTGATTTCAAGAAAAGCTTGAACAACACCAGTTGTGTATATTTTAGTTCCCGAAATAAAAAAACACAGCAGAACATAACATCAAACAAACATCCAAAGCCGACATTAATTAAAAACGAATATCATTGCGGTGGGGATGAACTTCTATTACGGCTGACTGAGTTGTTCTGCCGAGTTGTCGATAGATGACGCTCCAAATCCTTTCCTTAGATCTTTTTAGCAGCCGCCCCTCTTACTCTTGGACTGGTGCGTTTGTCTCCTCGCTTCTCTCGAGAGGAAAAATAACATGGCGGCGACCTTGCGGGCTGCGAAGCGGTTTTTGCAGAATCCAAGCAAGGTGACTCCAAGTGAGTTGTGTGGTTTCGGGTGGGACTTGTTTTCTTTTCGGAACCTTGGCTATTCAGAAGAAAACATTCAATTTGCATGGGCGTTCTGTTGCCCTATCCATGTTGACTGAATGTGTGAATGCTGCGCCCTACTAGACTGAATGTATAACCTTCAGCTGCAGTTGCCTTTCTCTCTTGACCATTTTGCTGAGGCCTCTGTGCATACAAAGATTTGCGGTGCCCCGTGTGGTCAAATTAGGGCAGCGGGTTGAGTGTGTTTGTACATCAGTGGCATCTGTGTATCAGAGTGATGAACATATGAGCATATCCCTTTACTGCACGGTTGTTACATTCCTCTTTTTTCTTCCATCGAAAGCCTGATGGGTTACTTAGTGTAAGATACCTGCTTTTAGTGCTTTGCAGTGTTTGGTTTGAAGGGAAAAAGGTCTTAATGTTGGAACCTCTTTAAGCATTTTTCCCCCTGGGATTAAACGTGAGTGTAGGAAAAAATCATTTTCTTTAAGGAAGTAAAAAAAATGGGGTAAAAACAAATAATTTTACATTTCAAACGCCATTGCTTCTTCCTGTTTATTATAATATATGCTGTTTAAATGTTGTCCTTTACAATAAACTGGATGATACTTTTCTTCTGATATAACTAACCATACAATATATGAAAAGAATTGATTTTTACAAAATTCTAATTTCATCCAATAACTGCATACATATTCACAACTATGACATTTCAGCTAAAATTGATAACTATTTCTATCTTGTCTGTCTTATGAAAACATAACCTGAGACACAAATAATGTAATGTGAGACTCAAATAATAAAACAAGTCATAATGTGACTTAATTGTTTTTGGTTAAATTGAGAAATGTATACCTAATGTATGACTGAAGAATTATTTTTTAAAGGCATTTTACATTCATTTCAGAACTAATGTATTTTGAAACTTCTTTATTTTAGCATTGTCTCGGTCAATATTCCAAATAGGAAGGGAAGATTTAAAAAATCCTAACTGGATAAAAGTTGGCCTAAGTCTTTCTTCAACAGTCCTACTATGGGTTATGGTAAGAATATGTGTGAAATTAATATTTGTAAAGCAACCTTTAATTATTTTTTACATCTTTTCCTGAGTTTTAATCAATTGACCACTTATATGGATCATTTTCCATAGTTGCCCTTATATATGAGCATGAATGTACTTCAAGGAGCTATATGAGATGTATTTCCTAGTTGATAGAATGCCATCAACAGGAAATGGTATATCGGCTCTAGATTAGATATCCTAGGTTGCATAGAACTGTGGAAGAAGCTTACTTAAAACTGGATTTAGTTGTGCTTATGGCACACTAGCCACAGCCAAAACTGACTGTGAAGTTAGGGAATATTGCATACAACTTAGATAAGACTGAAGCTCTATGCTTTCTCTCTGTTAAAAGCATTATGCATATAGATTGTTCTCCTTCAAAATATAGAAATAAATGAATTATCTTGCTGCAGCTTTCCAAATAGGAAGCTACTGTTAGAATTGTTTCTAAATATTATTTTAGACACAAATTTGGTGAATTAGCTGGGGGCACTATTGGCTTATGCATAATAATTTTTGTTCTGGCTTACTGCAAACTTGTTATGGTTAACATAGTGTATAAACGTAGCCCCAGGCTGAAAATTGGCAAGATTAAATAATTTGCAACCAATGTAGACTTTGAAAGGATATTAAAATTATCATTTGAATTCTTATCATTTTCTCAATAGCACTTAAGAAAATGCTAATATTATAAATAAAATAAATGTATTTTAAATGTTGTATTCAGGCTACTATAATGAAATAATAGAAGCTCATAAGGACATGCTAACCTTTTATGTTCCATGTATTTATCTATGATTATCTTTTAGCTTATCAGGCATCATAATTATGAAATGGCAGAATATGAAAGGAGAAAAAAAGATTCTTAATGCCAATCTGATTGTTATGGTAAGTATTTAATTAAACCTCTATATCCTTACTCTTTATAGTTTGATTTTTTCCCCATCTTGTAAGTTCTAAAAATACTTCTGAACTCTTGTGTTGCTTTGTGTAGCTTTTTCTATCATCATAATATAGGCCCCTGAAAAATTCAGTGTTCTATATTCCATATCGAAGTGATAGACTTTACTCCATTCTTCTTTAGTCCACTTGGTTTTCAAATTCTGGGTCTTGTAAACTGAAAATTCAATCGCTTCACTCTGTCACTGCTCAAGGAGAAACATGAGGGGGTAAAGATGGCAATGTATGCATATTTATTAAACTGGTATGGAAGCTTAGTACATTATTGAAATACACCAAGGTGTTTTCACTTCCATTTTAGCAGTACCATGATTAGCACTGTGTTTGAATTAAACAGTGGTTAATCTTAAATACTGATAATTGAAAAACTCCAACTTCAAACCATAAAACTGGCTTTTGCAACCAACAGTGATTGAGTCTGGACATAGTTTTAGATTTGATATGATAAATCTTGATTAACTAAAACCAATGGTAGATGTTTTTGAAGAACTTAACTCCAGTGGACAGAAGCTGGCTCATTTTCATAAAGAGAAAGCACCATTATATGTGAACTCAGTCTTTATGTATATTTTTGATTAGCACTCAGAATTCTTGTTTCCCATTATAAATGACAGAACAGAAAGGGAAGAGTGGAAAGCAGATTTCTCAGCATTAGTAATTGTTAAGTAATAATAGTAAGGTTTATTCTTGGCTTTGGTTTAGATCCTCATCTACTGATTTTCTTGAGTAACGTTTTCTAAGAACACAAGAGAGAACAGCCATAACAGCAGCTAGATTTAAATGTGGGACTTTACAAATTCAACTTACATAACAGTGTTTTCACAAGTTTTTGTACACAGTTATTTGTACTAAAAATTGCTTTGCACTAATTTAGCATAGTTTCAAGAATGCTGATACCCAACATTGTAAATAGTAGCAGACTTAGAAAGCATGCCCCATTTAGTGTTAAACCCTGTTACTATAACCAATTTACCAATTCTGGGAATAATTGGCCCATTATTTTCCTGTTAACTTTCTGAATTTAGATTGGAGTAATTTCAGCCTACACTGTAATCAGTCTGGTTTAGTGGTTAAGGCACAAGGTTTGAAGCCAGGAAAGTGTTGGTTCTAGTCCTGCCTGAGGTACAAAGCCAGTTGAGTAACTTTGGGCAGTCACTCTCTCTCAGCCTGGAAATAGGCAGTGACAAACAAAAGAAATCTTGACAAGAGAATTGCAGGGATTAGTCCAGACATTTTCTAAGAGTAAAAAACTGACTCAAGTTTGCATATGTACACACATACGGACACACACATAAAATACACTAAACATTTCTAATTCCACATTACTTAGTTAACATTATGGTCTATCTGATTAAGAATAGTAATTGTAAAATATATACTGTTTTGTCACCATAACAACATAGAAAATTTACAAAGATTTATCAAGAACTAGGTAATCATTTTATAATTTAATTCAAAATCTTTGAGGCTATCATTTCTTTATAAGTAGACTGTATAAATGGATATGACTTTAAGCCTACAGTATTGTGGGATATACCATTATTAATATTTTTTATTTTTTTTCTAGATTGAAGATATAGCTGAGGCATATTCTGCAGTGAAATTATCAAAGCTGGATTTATTCATAATTAATATTAATCTTCCTGAAATAAAACACTGACTAGTATGGAAAGAAACTAAAATATTTTTTTCCATTTGACCTCTTGCAAGAGTTATGATAAAACATTCCGATTATACAAGAGCTTTATCACAGAACATTTTTATGAGTCAGCTGGGCAACTTTGGGCCTGTTGCTTTTTCTCACCTTAACCTATTTCACTGGGTTGTTATGGGGAAAATAAGTTATGAGTTATGTATAAAAAGACAGGATAAAATACATTAATAACCACAAAGTTATTGACAAAATTGCCACCAGTCAATTGCAAAATGTAGCTTTACTTGGAACAACTTACACCCTGCGATACTGTTAACACCATAAACGACATCTGCCAATCTCAGACCCTCAGAAGGACTTGATAGATGAATAAATGTGAAACCCAGTCTAAACATCTGGCAAACTGTTGTTGTTAGTTGCGAAGTCGTGTCCGACCCATCGCGACCCCATGGCCAACGTTCCTTCAGGCCTTCCTGTCCTCTACCATCTTCTGGAGTCCATTTAAGTTCATGCCTACTGCTTCAGTGACTCCATCCAGCCACCTCATTCTCTGTCGTCCCCTTCTTCTATTGCCCTCAATCTTTCCCAGCATTAGGCTCTTCTCCAGTGAGTCCTTCTTTCTCATTAGGTGGCCAAAGTATTTGAGTTTCAACTTCAGGATCTGGCCTTCTAAAGAGCAGTCAGGATTGATCTCCTCTAGGACTGACCGGTTTGATCGCCTTGCAGTCCAGGGGACTCGCAGGAGTCTTCTCTAGCACCATAGTTCAAAGGCCTCAATTCTTTGGCTCTCAGCCTTTCTTATGGTCCAACTTTCACAGCCATACATTGCAACTGGGAAAACCATGGCCTTGACTATACGTACTTTTGTTGGCAGGGTGATGTCTCTGCTTTTTAGTATGCTGTCTAGATAACTGTAACCCACCATAATAGCAACTGCCTATCCCAGGTCCTTGGGAAGGACTCTATAGGTGGATAAAAATGCCAAATCCAGTCTGAAAATGAGGCTGACTGTGTGATGAACCATAGTAATAAGGTGTCAGAAAATATATTGGAATGTTTATAGAAAACATAAGCAGTGGAAGACCAGAATGGATGGTTGGAAGTGAAAAATATGGACTTACCAACGTTAGGAGAAGCATCTTCTAAGTTGACACATCACTCTTATTATTTGTCATTGCTATGATTCTAGTTCCAGTGACTTTGAAGAAAACAAATCTTGGTTATCAAACAGCAAAAAATGGTAATAAAATATCATTGTTGCTTTATATGGATGACCTGATACTTCATAAAAAATTAGAAATTGAAATACAGCAATTGACAAATATGGTAAGACTTTGGCCTAGAGTAATGTGCCACAATAAAAATAAATTTGAATAAAATCACCGTAATGGAATTGAAATTTTGCATGGCTAAACCATTAAGAGCTATTAAGATGAAGCCTACAAGTATCTGGGCATTTTATCATTGAATAACATCAAGCATGGGCAAGTTAAAAATGTGATTGGTAAATCATATCCAAAGAATCAGAAAAGTGCTAAAATTATAAATGGTGGAAACATGAAAGCCATCAATACTTGTGGCATACCTGTGATATGATATACTGCTAGAATGATTAATTGGACAGAAGCCGAATTGGACAGTTTGGACCAACCCCCCCCAGAAAGCTTACATTTCCATAGTGATATTGATAGATTATACCTGCCCTGGAGAAATAGAAGTAGACATTTACTTCAAACAAACTCAAAGAAAAGCATGCACTGGCTGATTACATAAAAGACAGCCAAGAACAAGAATTAATGTAAATTAAAAATTGAAACTTACTGAATATGCTGAAAAGAAAACATGAAAATCAAAGCAATGTAATAAACCAAGAACAAAATGCCATCAAGAAAAAACATTACAGGGTCAATTTTTGCAAATGATCAAGGGGAAAGTGGATAAAGATAAAACTTAGCAATGGCTTATAACTAAAACATTTTTTTAAAAAAGAAAGGCTTAATTTTGGCTATTCAAACTAATGAAATGAAGGCCACAATTGGAAAAAATAATCAAATGGTTCAAAATGCAGATTGTGCAGAGAGACAGAAGAAACAGTCAATGTTTCTTCTGCTTTGCACAAAAAAACCTTCAGTTTCTTTTTTCAAATGTTCCATTATCAGCTAAATGTCTATGGAGATTCTCCATTATCAGCTGTTGCTATGTTTATCCACTTCAGCTAAAACAAATCCTGGAGTCCCTGATCAAGAGGCAATGGTCTGGTGATAAAAAATCAGTCACACTAGAATGAAGGAGGGACAGAACCCCTTTAAGTTGGGGTTGTTATAGAAATAGATTTGAAAAACTCAGCCCTACATAGTAATTCTGCATTACTACATAGTAATTCCAATAGAAAAGAATATTTGTAGTTCAGGGTTGAACTGTGGGGTTCTTGACGCTCGCTGAGTTTGGTTGTTTTCTTGCAGATATTTTATTATCGATCTAGGTAACATCATCAGTGCTAAAGGGGAATAGGGTTTGGCCTTTTTATATATAAGTGGCTTGCTCTATTGGTGTTGAAAAAAATAAGTTGGAGGAAGAGGTTATACAGTTTAGCAGTTCACTAGCCTCCCTGGCTTATCCAAACCATAACATGCAGAGAAAACCAATGGTGTTGAAGTGATCCATACTCTACTAACCACCTCAAAGCTCCCGCTATTGAAGCTGCTCATCGGCAAAGATGTCTAGAGAGATGTGGGAATCACCTAGCAATTGTTTTTCTGGCTATTACCTCATAGAAGCCCCACATTCAGCCTCTAGTCCAGGAGTGTATAATGTATAATGAATCTTGTTAAGGAACCTGGTTTTGGTTCCTCATTGTATTCTCTACACAGCCCTTTAAGCTGAAACTGGAATGATTCCAATTAAATCTGCCCAAAAGCACATGCTAGTTATTGGCTCAAGTTTCAACTCAGATTGTCAGACTCTCTTGACTTTTTAAGACAAATTCCAAACTTCTTGTGTAAACCTAAGCCAGGCATGTCAAACTCGTGACGTCATGTGACGTCGCATAATGTATTGCTACTTTTTTCCCAATGTCCTAAGCCATTATGATTTCTGCCCCGATGTATTGGTTCCAATGAGAATCGATCAGGCCAAATCATCTTTCAAGTAACATGCCAGAGATATGGCCCTGAAAAGTGATCTTAATCAGGCTCCACCATATAATAATTCAGTGAATACAAAAAAAGTGTTGTTCCTTCACATACGCATGGGGTCCGTGGACCAATACCAATCCACGGCCTACCAGATACCAGGTCGCACAAGTGAGCGAAGCCCCATCTGCATGTGTGGGATCCAGGCAGTGTGCAAAGCCATGCCTCCCCACCGGTCTGCAAAAAAACCCCCACCCTCCATGGAACCAGTCCCTGGTGCCCAAAAGGTTGGGGGCCACTACATTACACAACTGTCCCCAAAACAGCAGAAGAGATTTTAGTCTTGCTTGCTGTAATGCCCTCCCTTCTGTCTTGGAGAGAAGGTCCTATTACATACTAAAAGAGCTGTGGCTCTTTCTTTGTGATGAGGATAAGATTGAAATTGAATTATATGTTACTGCGTTGCCTTTTTTTATAGAAATCTAGAGAAATGTATATTTGCCCATACATATCGCAATGTCCAGGCAGGCTGGAGGCTAATTACCTTAGTCTCTTGCTAGCTGACTAGGTGGCAGGAATTTCCAACAATATAGCCTGATCTTGTGTCAGAGCTATGATTAAAAGTAAATAACTTGTCCAAGTGATATTATGCAGAGCCTTTACTAGCCTTTAATAACTCACTATTTACTTTTAAGAGGCTGTATACCTTTGAAGGTTGTCACAAAGAAGGAGATAACCTATTCTAGAGCAAGACAAGAAGTATGGGATGTAAACTTATCAAAGAGAGATCCAACCTAGAACTGAGGAGAAATTTCCTGACAGAACAATTAATCAGTGGAATGATTTGCTTTCAGAAGTTGTGGATAGGTTTTTAAAGAAGACATTAGATAGCAACTTCTTTGGAATGGTATAGGGCAGGGGTCCTCAACCTTGGCAACTTTAAGACTTGTGGACTTCAACTCCCAGCAAAGCTGGCTGAGGAATTCTAGGAGTTGAAGTCCACAAGTCTTAAAGTTGCCAAGGTTGAGGACCCCTGGTATAGGGTTTCCTGCTTGGGTAAGGAGTTCAACTAGAAGACCTCCAAGGTCCCTTCCAACTCTGTCATTCTGAATTATTCTGTATAGCTTTTCTTCCTTTTCTCCCCTTTTTTCCTTCTCCCTCCTCTTCCCCTCTTCCTCCTTTTAAATAAAGACACAGTGTGTTTTATTTTGTTATTTCTTTGTTATAATTATATACGGTATATAATTATATATAATTATGTTATATAATGGTCTTAACTCCAACAGGGCTTCAGAAAGTATTAGAGTTAAGATATGTTACCATAGCCTCACATTCTCATACTGTTTTATAAATTCTTATTCATGTCCTTTAAAGTTATCTTAGTTTATAGCGTTTATTTATTTTTGTATCTTGCCTTTGTTCTTACAAATAAGTGGCAAGGTGGCAAATAAATCCAACACACCTTTCTCCTCTTCTTTTGCTCATAACAACCCTGTGAGATGAGTTGGGCTGAGAGTGATTGGTCCAAGGTCACTCAATTGACTTTCATGGCTAAGGCAGGACTAGAACTCATGTTCTTCCACTTTCTAGCCTTGTGCTAGATTATTCTTCAAAAATTTAATTGTAATTTTATAGGATTTGTTTAATATCTGTACTTCGTAATTTTACATTAATTTTATCTTCACTTTTTTATTCTATCAATATCAATCTTTATTTTCATTTCTTTTTTAGCAAAATTATGTTATTAGTAGCTTGCTAGTCTTTAAAATCAATTTGATCGATTGACTGAATAGTAATAATAATGCTCTCTGAGCATGGAATGCCCTCACTTCAAGCTCAGAGTGAATAGTAATAGTGTAAGACACACATGTCAAACTTGCAATGTCACGTGACGTTGCGAGATGTATCGGGACTGTTTTCCCATTGCCAGCAATGGGGTGGGCGCGGCTTCTGGATGCCGCGTCCAGCCTGCGGGCCAGCAGTTTGACACCCCTGGTGTAAGACATAGTAGTTGTCTTATAAGTCATAATTGTCATAGTAATAGCATAGAGATAGCAATAGAACACAATATAGGAAGCATTCACATATTACTTCTATATGTGTGTTTTTACAAAATCAAACATATCCTCAATCATTAGAGGGAGATACAAAGAAATCATCTGTCCAGAGTTCAGTGATTTTGTGTCTCTCTTGAATCTGAGTCAATCTAACTGGGCATGATTTAAAAAAGAACCTATCACTACATCTCATTACTGTGCTGAAGGCCTTCTTATTCCAAGCTCCTGTACTTCAGAGATATTGCTATTGTGTGAGATCTAAAGTTGTAGAGATGTATGGAGAAGGGTTCTTTAGTAACCAAAGCAGGGTTATAAAAGACTGGAACATAAATGAAAAAATTATCAGACCAGTATATCATTTCCTTCTGTTCACAATACAGAGAGATTCCAGACATTTTGTAGAATTTTTTTGTTGTTTATGAAAATACATTATATAGTTCAGGGCTTGAAACTGTAGTCTTGGAACTGAAACAATGCTTGGTGAGTTCAGTGGGACTTTTCAGTAACTGTATATAGGAATGTAGCATCCATTCAACTTGTTGGTTTGCTGTGTGGTCTTCTTTATCCCTATACTAGAAAATTGGTTTGACATTTTTCTGTCTCTTTACTTTTGCAGAACTAAAGAAAGAAAAGTAAATGTCTTCCAAACCCAATCAAATAGTGAGATTTCTTCAATCAGACTATTTCAATGCTAAGAAATTATTGTTTTTAAATGCACCCTATAAAAGGCAAACTTAACACCTTAAAGGCACTTGTTTGTTATTGTACTTTGTAATCACCCATCTAATAAATAGTATTGAACTTTAATTTTGCTTGCCAATCTGTCTTTTATCTGATCAAAATTATTTTGCTGAACAAAGCAAAAATAAAGCAAAATTATTTTGCTTTATTATGTTTTGAGAGATACAATACCTAGATTCAGTGGTATGCAATTATATAAATATGGTAATATACAGTAAACACTGAAGTTATTTGTTTACTTTTGCCTGGAGGGATTTAAAACCAGTAAAATACCTATTTCTCAATGCAAACTTGTATCTGTTGGAAACCTAATTCATCTGCATTGCTATATGAAATAAGTAATAAGGGTTAAGAATGGAGTAATACTACTTTCCTTAAGAAAGTAGTTTCTTGTCTGAAACCATCTGAAACTGGTTGTAAAGGAAACTTGCTTATAAAATTGCTGTTCAAATTTTAATCTGTTCTTCCAGTCTGGTAATGATGCTAGCCAGGTTTGTGTGCATACTGGTTACCACAGACCCTCACTAGTGGATTACCCTGCTTTGAGATTACATGCCCTCACAAAAGAAAATACCACCATTTTATCATTCTTTGCATCACTTGGGCTAGAAGAAAAAATGGAAGAATTCTTATCAGTTTCACCTGTTTTCCTTTCTAAGGGGCCATCATCAGAATCCATTGGTAGACTTGTTTAAAAGCATCCATTGTTACACCAGCTACTAGGAGGAGGGGGGTCCTTTCTGAAGATGGTCAGAAGGTTGAAAGAGGACAGCAACCTGTGGCTGGAAGATAGGGAGTTTCTTACCACAGTGCACAGTAGTCAGCTGAAGTGGAGACATTTATCTACAACAAAATGAAGCATTGTTTGTAGCAGCTGAAGTTGGAAAACATTTAGCTTGACAAAAAGGGTGGGGGGAGATAGGCTGGAGGCAGAGAAGCAGGGATGGAAGAGCCCAGTGGGCTTGTTTGTTTATTGTAGTGATTTATGGGTAGCAACCAGCACCTTGAATAATTAACTCTGAAAGCAAACTGATAACCAATATAGCTTGCGAAGCAGAGGTGTTTAATAAAATGCTTGTCACTATCTTCTGGAAAGCATTTTATGCTGGAATATAATTCCAATTAACAGCTCTAGAATTCTCATGTGAATCTCCTTCCAAGTATTAATCAAGGTGGGTTCTCCATAGCTTTTAAAACCAGCCGAGGTAGCCTCATATTGCCATTTGCTGGGGCCTCTTGGCACTGTTAATGAACTATGAATTTTAGAGAAGAGGTTTTCAAACTGCTTTCAGAACTTTTTTTTAACTAACATGAAAAAGTTTTAAAAGGCCCATTTTAGATAGTTACACTTCTGCGTGGCAAAATCTAGTTGGGTACTGAAAATGGGCAGAACTTAAAAGTCTAGATAAGTACAGTAATCTGTAAATTATACTGAAATACAGATTTGTTTCTTTAGAATTAACAATACATTTTAAACAGGATTATATTATATTACATTATATTATATTAATCATTTGTGGGAGGATTAAAGCCATTTCAGGATTTACTGTAGATCCTTAGATCCAGGTTTCTAGTAGTGCTAGAGTACTTTAGTCCCTCTCAATCTGGGAGAGGAAAAAAGAGAACATGTGGTTCCTTATTTTGGGGTCATCTAGCAATTTATTGATAGTTAACCACAGTTATTTATTCTTTCCTATTCCTATGCTGAAATGATATTTTCTGGCATTTTTTTATTTCTGCTGATCCAAATGGTGAAGTGCCTAAATTCTGCATTCTAATTATTTGCAATTTAATCAGTGTTTCCCTATTTTTATTTCAGGATTGATCCCTTTACTTTTGTAAACATATGTGGGCAATCTCTTATCAATCAGCCTAAACAAGAATGGGCTCGTGGTCAGGGATGATTAGATTTATAGTCTAGGAATATTTGGAAAATCACAATTTTCTCATTAGTGGCTTAAAAATCTTAATCAATATGATTTATGAATCTAAAAATTTGAATATTGCCTGTACATCAAACACTTTTCTGTCTTGAACAACCTAAGTGAAATCACTTTCAATTTTACTTAATTCAGTTTGCTTAAAAATGCAGACAATTCAACAGTCATATTTAGATATGTTTTATTATGCTTTAGTAAAAAAAAAATACATATACAGAAGGCTTTTGTGAGCAGAAAATACTTGGAAACTGTATTTCACTTACAGTATCAAATTGGACTGTCAGTCAACACACAAAGATATGAAAGAAATTGTACTTGTTCATCCTGGTCGAAGACCTCCAGGCAAATTCCAGTTGTGTTATGCTGGCTATATGCTATTATTTTAGCTTTACTGTTTTTATAAAGAAATACTTTCAGTAGTAATTGAATAGAATATTCTGCATTAGAAAGAATGTCTTGATGGTTGGTGTGGCTTATAAAATAAGGGAAACATGAAGTTCATAAACACATTGTATTCATCATCCACAGTGACTGCTTTTTAAACAAAGCTATTATACTTTAGGCAATGTAATTTTTCCCCCCCATATGCATTGTTCTGGGAGATTTGTTTGTGGGCATATGAGACGAAAGCTTTACGGTTCTTACACATAAAAAATAGCAATTAAAACTTTTGATAAGTTAAATATCTTGTTTTATAATATATTTAAAAATGGGACATAAAATATTTCCATTTCATAATTTACTACTTTTAAACGTTAATGCCTATTACAACACTTTACCCAAGTTTATTTTTTGGTGGGTTGAATGAAAATGACTTTATTTTCATTGGAAGTATAAAACATATATTGGAATAAATACAGTGTATTTGAAGTTTCATTTTTATCTATTTCCTAGGGGCTTTTTAAAAATAATTGGATATTTTGTAAATAAATCAGAAATATAGTTAGGACAAAGCAGGCAGTAATTTCTCACCAGATGGCAGCTGGGCTTAGTACTAAGTTGTTTTGGATTGACTGGTTCTTGAATAAAAAATTATCACACAATTCCAGGGTTATAAACTAGATTGGGATGTTAATGTATACAACTATAGAAAATCAGTTTGGTGTAGTTGCTAATAAGGTGATGGTCTAGAACAGGCATGTCTAACTGCCGGCCCGCGGGCTGGATGCATCACGACAAAACCGTGCCTATCCTATTGCCGGCAATGGGGGAAAAGTCACGATACGTTGTGCGACGTCATGTGACATCACGAGTTTTACATGCCTGGTCTAAAAATTAAAAGACTCTGAATTTTATATGGAGGTTGTCAGTCATCCAGGTATGGTTGTCCCAAAGGTGCTTTTTTCAGGAGGCAACTGGACTTTCTTGTGTTTCTTTTGAGTTTCAGATAGCACAGACTCATCCCCAACAGCCTGTGCCTGTTTTCAACAGTGAAGGGACACAGGACAGAAAACATCCTGCAGCCAAGAACGCTCCACACACATCTCCGCTACTCAGGTGACCCTGACAGGTAAACCTCCAAATGGTTTCAAGGACTCTCTGAAAGAATGCAAATGCCCAGCTGTCTGCAAGCAACATAAATCCTTCCACTCCCCATCATCTAGTCAGAGCTGAAGAAGCTTCTTGGATGAGAAGAGAAACGTCTTCAAAAGAAACACAAGAAAGTTCAGTTGCCTCCTGAAAAAAGCAACTTTGGGACTCTGAATTTTAGACGTGCCAATCACTCTCTCTGAGTCCAACCCACTTTACAAGCTAGTTCTTGTGGACAAAATAGGAGGCAGAAGTACGAGTGTGTTCACTGCCTTGAGTTATACAGGTAGTCCTTGACTTACTAAGCAAGACATTTAAGTCAATTTTGCCCCATTTTATGACCTTTCTTGCCACTGTTGTTAAATGAATAAATGCAATTGTTAAGTTAGTAACACAGGTATTAAGTGAATTTGACTTCTCCATTGACTTTGCTTGTCAAAAGGTCACAAAAGGGGATCACGTGAATTTGGGACACTCAACTGTCATAAATAGGAATCCATTGCCAAGCATTCAAATTTTTATCACATGACCATGAGGATGCTGCAATGGTTGTAAGTGTGAAAAGTGTCATCGTAAATTTGAATGGTCACTAAATGAACTGTTGTAAGTCAAAAACTACCTGTATATTAAAAGCAGGATGAAAATATAATAGCCCCAAAGCTATATCTGTATATCTGTAATATTGCTAGGAAAACTACATTGATGTAGTATGCATGTGGTCATCAGAAATTAAACCTCTTTATATGTTGTTGAAAAAGTCAGTTAGTCCAGGATTGGATTAAGGCCAACTGATGCTCTGATCAGAGCCCAATAATGGTTCTCCTTGATGGAAGCAAAATTCTCACACCATGAGATGGAAATAAATACAATATCTTGTCAACACCTCCAAACCGAACTTAAACTTTAATCATTCACCATGCCAAAGAAAACATTTTTTAAAAACAATGCAGATTAAACATGGCAAATAAGGACAATTATAAAAAGAAAAGACTAAAGTTAAGTATGGCAGTGAACGAGTTAAGGGCATGATAGCCAGGCAAAAAACTTTCTGATGCCCTCCTTCCTTTAATTTGCTACTGATTAATCCAGGATTGAGTTGGTTATATATTTACATAACATGCTAAGGCACATCAAGCAAATTGCACTTTCACTTGACATGGTGCATAAAATGTGGGAGATCTGATGTAGCTATTTTTTTTTAGTAATTATTACTAAACATGCAAGTAATTATCACTCAACAGAACATGCAAAGATGAAGTCAGGAAAGAAAAGGCTCAGAATGAACAAAGACTTGCAACAGAAATCAAGGACAATAAAAAAAGTTTCTTTCAACATATTAATAACAAGAAAAAAGTCAAGGAAACTGTAGGTCCACTAAAGAGAGAAGATGGCAAGGAAGTAACAGGCAGTAGGGAGAAAGCAGAGCTACTTAACTCATTCTTTGCATCAGGCTTCACACAAAAAGAAATTGTAGCCCAACATACCAAAAAAAACTATTGCAAAAGACAAACTAGAAACAAAAATTAAAATAAGCAAGAAAATGGTAAGAGAACACTTATCCGACCTTGATGAGTATAAATCACTGGGACCCGACAGATAATATCCCAGAGTTCTGAAGGAGCTGGCAGATGTTATCTCAGAACCATTGCACCATATCTTTCAAAAATACTGAAGCACCAGGGAAGTACCTGAGGATTGGAAAAGGGTCGATGTGGTTCCCTTCTTCAAGAAAGGGGGAAAAAACAGACCCAGGTAACTACAAACCAATCAGTCTAACATCAATATCCAGGAAGATCCTGGAAAAGATAATCAAAACACAGATCTGCAAACAACTAAAAGCAAACAAAGTTATAACTAGTAGCCAGCACTTGTTAAAGACAGATCATGCCAAACCAATCTTATTTCATTCTTTGATAAAGTGACTGAATTAGTAGACCAGCGAAATGCTGTTGACATAGTATTCTTAGATTTCAGTAAGGCATTTGACCAAGTAGATCACAACCTACTTCTTGGTAAGCTAGAAAGAGGCGGAATAGACAACATCTCTACCAGATGGATTTGTAGCTGGCTGACAAACCGTACTCAACGAGTAGCCCTCAATGATACTACATCCACATAGAGAGAAGTAAGCAGTGGGGTACTACAAGGCTCCATCTTAGTTCCAGTACTGTTCAATATCTTCATAAATGACTTAGATCAGTGGTTCTCAACCTGTGGGTCGGGACCCCATTTGGGGTCGATCGAACATTTCACGGAGGTCACCAAGCAAGGCTGTCCGCCATTTTTTTTGTCCGCCATTTTTTTGTCCGCCATTTTTTCCCCCTTTTCCGGTGGGTGCCTTACCTCCCTTGGGCTGGGCCAGCTGGTGGTCGGCCTGCTCCGTCTCTGCCGCTTGCCAGCTACGCCTCGGCCAGCGCAGGGGGCGGAACCACGCATGCGCGGCGCTCCCGGGCAGGGAAAGTCCTTGACTTACAACCGGTTGGGTAGTCCTCGACTTACGACCGGTTTAGTCCTCGACTTATGACCGGTTTAGTCCTCGACTTATGATCGGTTGGGGTCACGGCATTAAAAAGGTTGAGAACCACTGACTTAGATGAAGGAAAAGAAGGGGAACTCAACAAATCTGCAAATGACACTAAACTGGTAGGAATAGCCAACACCAGTGGTGGGGTTCAGCCAGTTCGCACCACTTCGGCAGAACCGGTAGCTAATTTTTTGTGGCCCAGGCCCAGAATGGACTTCCGGAAGCGGCATCCACACAGAGAACCGGTTGTTCACATATTTGAATCCCACCACTGGCCAACACCCCAGAAGACAAACTCAGGATCCAAAAAGATCTTGACAAACTTAACAATGGGCCCTATTCAACAAAATGAACTTTAATGTGGAGAAAAGCAAAGTTTTACATTTAGGCAGGAAAAAACCAAAGGTATAAGTACAGATTAGGCGAGATCTGGCTCAAAAACAGTAACTGAGAGGGACCTTGGAGTCCTAGTGGACGATCACTTGAATATAAGCCAGCAGTGTGCAGCCGCCGCCAAAAAAACTAATACAATCCTGGGTTGTATAAACAGGGGCATAGAATCAAGATCATGCGAAGTATTAGTACCGCTTTATAAAACCATAGTAAGACCACACCTGGAATACGGCAACCAGTTTTGGTCACTGTACTCCAAAAAAGATTTTGAGACTTTGGAAAAAATTCAGGGAAGAACAACTAAGATGATCAAAGACCTGGACACTAAAACATATGAAAAATGGCTGCAGGACTTGGGTTTGGCTAGTCTAAAGAAAAGAATAAATGGTGACATGATAGCAGTATTCCAGTACTGAGGGGCTGCCACAAAGAAGAGGGGGTCAAATTATTCTCCAAAGCACCAGAGAGCAGGACAAGAAACAATGGTTGGAAACTAATCAAAGCAGTGGTGGTATTCAACTACCTTAACATCCGGTTCTCTGCGTGGATGCAGGCCTGGGCCTCCAAGGCCTAGAACGAACTTCCGGAAGTGACATCAATGCACTTCCTGTGGGCTGTTCTAGGCCTGGGGGTGGGCTTCCTCCAGGCCTCCGAGACCTAGAACAGACTTCCGGAAGTGACATCAATGCGCTTCCGGCGGACAGGCCTTGGCCTGGGAGGCCTCCACCAGGCCTAGAACAGACTTCCAGAAGTGACATCAATGCACTTCCTGTGGGCTGTTCTAGGCCTGGGAGACCTCCTCCAGGCCTCCGAGGCCTAGAACAGACTTCCAGAAGCAGTATGGGTTAAGCCGGTTTTCCGAACTCAACAAAATTTAGCTACTGGTTCTACCGAACTTTTTTTTTTTTTTAAGAAGAGGCTACACAGTCACTTATCTGAGATGGTATAGGTCAGGGATAGGCAACCTTGGTTCTTTTATGACTCGTGGACTTCAACTCCCAGAATTCCTGAGCCAGCCAGGAGTCCACGAGTCATAAAAGAGCCAAAGTTGCCTACCCCTGGTATAGGTTCTCCTGCTTGAGCAGGGGGCTGGATTAGAAGACATCCATGGTCCCTTCCAGATTCTATTCTATTCTATTCTATTCTATTCTATTCTATTCTATTCTATTCTATTCTATTCTATTCTTCTATTCTATTCTATTCCTTGTGATTTTGCCTCAGCATTCCCAAACATTTATTAATAGTATTCATCCCTACACTAAATAGCTTATCAGCTGTTCTTATCAGATTCCAAAGAGAAAAAAAGAGAAACAGATGAAGAATGTCTTTGAACCTTATGAGAGATTGGTTTCCTTTTTCTCATTCTCCTCTGCTACAAAATATTCACAATACTGCTGGTACAGGTTAGTTCTCTCCAACTTATCTGCGACCCCAGCCAGCATTAACAGTGATCAGAGGGAGGAACTACATTCCAAAACACTGGAGGGCACCAAGTTGGAAAAGGCTGTTTATACAACAGCCTTTGAAGAGAAGTAAAATGTCACTTTCTCTAAGTTTTTATCACTCAAAAGTTCTGACATGTGTCTTTTTCAATGATACCTAAATTCTGTTGCTTGAAGTTACTGCCTTGCGCTGCCTATGATGGAGTCAGCTCCTGTGAATATCATCCCAATAAGTCCTTCCCAGAGTGAAGAGAACATATCTTTGCAGAACTGAGCTTTTCCAGTCTGAAAGCCAGAGGGACAAAGGTGCAAGGCAAACTCATACCTCTCAAATAGCAAGCTGAGATCAATTCTAAATCATATGTCAACAGAGCCAGCATGATTAGCAGAATTGAAAATCCAAAATGCAAAAGTGAGGGATGACAAAAACGTTTGAGATACATACTTGCTGTATTAAATCTGCTATCCAACTTTTGCCTACATGCTTTTTGTTAGTCCTTGCAATATTAGTGTATCTTCTCTTGTTCTTTTATTAAAGGACATAGTTTTGCATCAGGACACTAAATCAAAGACTTTGGGGTTGATGGAAACTATCAAATTAAACTCGTATAAGCTAACATTAGATCTGACATTCAACAATAAGAGATGATAAAATTCATGTTTTATGTATTTTTCAGTGGAGAAAAATGACTTGATTTTAAAAGGAATGTATTGCTTTGAGAAAATGTACATTAATACACACAGAGTTCTTACTATTTTTTATATACCTCAATTTTATATATCATTATCCTCATTACTTTATCTCTCTTCTAAGAGAGCTCAAGCTATTTTTTTTATATGTGAGGCTCCTGTTAAAGAGGTAAAATAAAAAATAAGGGGCAAAATTCTTTATCTAGCATGAGATAAATTTTTCTATTTGCCTCCACTTTCGCTTTGACCTTAGCAGTTACAGTTTTAAAATAGTGTTTTCAGTCTTCTTCTGATAGAAGTTTTGTCATAAGACACAAGTACAATCTACAATGCTTCATTCATAGTCTTGATGATGATGTAGCCATGGGCAAACAGTTGAGTCCCTACTGACTGGTTGAAGCTGCTGTAGATAGGTTGCCTCCCCTCAGATCATTGCCCTCTATAGCAGAGGTCCCCAACCTTTTGAGCACCAGGGACCGGTTCCGTGGAGAGAGGTTTTTCCGTGGACCGGAGAGGGCGTGGTTTTGGGGGCTGCCAGCATCCCGCGGATGGGGCTTTGCTTGTTTATGCGGCCCGGTTTCTGGCCTGCTGTGGCCCGGTGCCGGTCCACGGACTGGGGGTTGGGGACCCCTGCTCTATAGTTATTTTGGCTTAGGTTGCAGGAGAAACTGGAGATTTGGTTTCTGAGAAGAATCCATCTATGTAAGGAGAATGTAATGCCTATGCTTGCAAAGTGCCATTCAAATGTTATGGGATTCCTTATGTACACTGGAATATCAATCATCTGGAAGACAATGCTAATCGTATTGACACATGCTTTCAAAAGACTTAGAGACCTGTATCTTAAAAGTATTGCTAGTTTAGTTTAACTAAGAAAGCGATATGTTGATGGTCTTGTCTGACAGATAAATTCATTAAAGAGTTCCTGCTGCTCCTGCCAAAAGGGGGTTTTCCATGCTATGTTTTCTACTGTTATTACTTGGGTGGGAGGCATTGCCACTTTGCTTGCTATAACAATATTGCACATATTCCATATGAAGCGTCCAAGTGTTGTTGATGGCCACTTACTACCTGTCCTGTCTTGGCTTGCAATCCTTACCTATTTTAAATATTTAAAAGTTGGGAAGAAAATGACAAGAGTGTTATCAATTTCCTATTCTAGCATAAGTGACAGAAAGCTAATAAAACTCTGTCCAGCTATCAGATTACTGGGTGAAGGATAGGCTAGGATGAAGTGGGAGAATACTTCCTCAATTCATGGCACAAGATAAAGCTCCTCTTGCTTTATCCTGCTCCATTGCCTGACACTGGGAGTGGGGAAGCAACACATTGCCAAATCTGTCCTTAATTTGTCCAAGAACAAAATCACTTGCAAAGCTCCTACTGAGATAGATTAAAGATGTCTATCAAGGCACTGCAAATTATGTCGCTAGATTATTTGACAACTGAAAATGTTGAGGAATATTAATATCCCTGTAGGGAGCAGCCCACAGTGAGTGAGTGCATCATGTGCACATAGCCACTTAACCCAGTACAGGTAGTCCTTGACTTACAACATTTCATTTAGTGACTGTTCAGTTATGGTGGCACTGGAAAAAGTGACAAGACCATTTTTCACAGTTACCATCTTTGCAGCATCCCCATGATCATGTGCTCAAAATTCAGATGCTTGGCAACTGATCATACTTATGACCACTGCTTTGTCCCAAGGTCATGTGATTACCTTTTGCAACCTTTTGACAAGCAAAGTCAATGGGGAACCCAGATTCATTTAACAACAGAGGTACTAACTTATCAACTGCAGTGATTCATTTAACAACTGCGGCTAGAAAAGTTGTAAAATGGGGCAAAACTCACTTAACAAATGTCTCACTTACAACATAAATTTTGGGCTCAATTGTGATTGGAAGTTGAGGACTACCCCTCTACCTCACTGAAATGTGAGAATACAGTATATGAAAGATGAACTTAGGCACATCTCTAGGCTAAAATCCCGATGACCACTAAATGTAGCAAAGATGCAGAAAAAAAAAAATCCTTTGCCGCCGTCAAGTGGTCGCTCAGATTTTTGCTGCCGAGATACAACCTTAGAGAAAGACAGCATAGAAATGCAAAAGCCTTGCCAAAAGAGCCGAAAAAGTATCGATTCTCTTCCGTTATTAAACTGAACCGACCTCCAGAAATGTTATTATAATACACCTCCTCCTCCTCCTCGTGTCCTTCCTCTATAGCAACCGACGAAGAGAAATTGACGGTCCTTTCACGTTCAGTCCCTCAACACGTAGTACAATAAATCGGGATGTTAGCAGCCCTACTCCAGCAGCGGCAGCGGCGGCGCTTCTTTATGCAACGGCGAGCGCGGCTCTCGGGCGCCCGTGCCCGCTCAGCGAAAGCGCTTCAGGTGCGTGAGCATGTGCAGAAACGGGGACCGAGGCCCGGAGTCGCGTAATTCTCTCGGCAGCGAGTGGCAGGCCGGCGGGTGAATGAGGCAGGCGAAAAGGCCAGCCCGCCCGCCCGCCCGCTCTGTCGCGCGGGCCCAGCTCCCTCCCCAGTGTCTCCTCCCCCGCGTTGGGCGGCTGCTACTCTCGCCGCTGCTGTTCGCGAGGAGCCCTCCCTCGTCTTTCTCATCCCCGCCCGGAGCTGCTTCTCTCCCGGCGGTCGCTACCGGCTGTTTGCCTCCCCCCGCCGCCGCTGTTCGGCCTGCTGCCAGAGGGCGACGCTTCCCTTTGACACATAAACAAGGTAAGGGGAGGGCAGACGGAGCAGCTCCCTCGCGGCGTCCCGGTCCGCGCCGTCGGAGCCTTTTGGCCCAGAGAGAAATGGCAGCGGCTCTCGGGGGCTGAAGCCGGCCTTGGCAGCGGCGGCAGAGAAAGGCGAGCCCTCGCTTAGTTTGGTCCCCCTTTCCGCGGGCCCGTGAATGAGAAGCGGGGGAAGATTCCGTTAGCAGAAATCGCCGCGGGGAAGAAGAGCCGATCTCGGTCTGAACCCCCCGCCCCATTTCCCTCTCCGTCCGTTGGCGAGCGTGTGATCTGGGTGACCGGAGCGGCCGGGCTAGGTTGGTCTCAGGCTAGGCGGTCCCACGGGGCTTGGGGAGAGGGTTATCTCAGACAGGGAGGTGGGAGGGGGATCCAGCTTCCCTTGCGTTAATCGGTTTACGTGAGTGCTGGTTGTGTATGTTCGTTGTGGGAGCGATTAAGGGAGAGTGACATCAACTGCCTCTGGAAAGTCTCTTTTCCCCCCCACCCCCACCCCCCGGTCCGTCGAACTGTAATTTTCCTTCTCAGTTAAAAGGCGATTGTGCAACTTTGTACACAAGAATGTGCAGTGAAGGAAAGACGGTGACGGGCAGGAAAATCTGATTTGAGCTGGCTGTGGGTTTTCACCCAGCGAAGGTTTTGCCTGACAGGTTTTTTGTTTGGGGTGGAAAGGAAGCAGAGTCTCTTCGCTCCCCGGCCCTCGCCTCTAATCGGAATATTTAACGAAATTTGCGAAGCATGAAGGAGAAACGGAAGAGGTAAGGAATTGTGCCTTAAAGCCTCCAAGGGGAATCTTTGAAAATATCTTCTTTTCCCCTCCCTCCCCCACCCCACCCCACCCGGTGCAGGCTTGGCTTTGTTGATCGTCTTGGAAGGGGAAGTGCAAGTGGGTAAGCGAGGCCCTTGTTGCCGGGAAATGAAGCCGCTTCGGCCGGTCTCCTTGTCAATTGGGATGACATTACTCGCCTCCTAGCTTTACCCCCCCCCCGTCCCCAAATCTTTACTTTCGGTTTCTCGTATTATTTCCCGGATGAGCATTGCATACGCACGTACTGGAAAAAGCCTTGCTTAGACCATCTTGGTAGTTGTGACAAGGCTTTCCCTCCCCCTCCCTGTTAAATTGCAAAACAACAACATCGGAACCTTTGAATAATCGTGGCCTAGTAATGTTTGCGATGTCTTATAAGACAGGCTACACGAGAAAGTTGTAACTGCATCCTGACCAGTTTCTCTTTACTGCTGGCTCCGTATTAAGGTGTTGTTTTTTTAGTCATGCTTCGGATTGTTTGGAATATGGGAAAACTGAATGAGATGACCCCCCCCCTTCTAGCAGCACTGGTTATAAAAAAAAAGAACAAAAAAAGAACCAGTTGCTGTTTGTTTCTGAAAAGAGGGTTTGCCTTTTACATTTATTTTTTGCATTGTTCATTTGATAACCTACCCTCTTTATAGAAGCTCAAGGCACTTGCGTGAAGATCCTTCTTCACCTTCTCTCAAAACAACCTTGTGAGGTGGTTAATTTTTATCTCTACTCAACCTAATTGACAGAGTTATTCTGATGGGAAAACATTTGAAAAGTGAGTGTTATGTTCCAAGTAAAGCTGCCTTTTGCAGTTGGCTGGTGGTGATTTTGTCAATGCTGATGGTGTTCAAGTGGGGCTTCATATTTTTTGGGATTGTACCTAAGGCACCTATTACTATTTGGTACCATCTTTGCTTTATTTTGCTACAGTCGTTCTATTTCTTTTTGCAGGTCTTTGTATTTTGTTATCTTCTCCAGTTCTTTCTTTTCTATTCTGCTGTCTCTGGGTAATACCATGTCCACTATCCAGACTTTTCTGTCTTTCAGAATATCGACAGTTGTTAAATCTGTGGTGTTATGTGGCAGGTGCTTGTCTGTTTGAATTATAAAGTTCCAGAGCATTGTCTATTATTATTATGGTTTGTCCAATAGTCAGCAGTTTTTAAACTAGATTTGGCATTTTTAACTACCTATCAAATCCTTCCCAAAGACCTGGGATAGGCAGATGTTGTTTGATGGTTTAGTTATCATCACAAGATAAAATATATTTGAGTGATGCTCCACATGTTTTGGGAATACAACAAGGTGGCTATTATTAGTACTATCTTAGCTGTCTTTTGCCATAGTCCTTCTACTTCTACTTGCATGTTTGTATTTTGTAATATTTCTAGTTCTTTCTCTTCTACTGTCTCCAGATTCTACCATGTTTCTCCAGTTCTCCATATGCAGGCCATATTTTCCTTCTCATTTTTAGTGTTAGTGTCTCATTTTTTAACTTTATTTCATTAATTTGAGTATAAATTAAGAGGTCAGTATAACTTCATATTGAACCATCCTGTCACTTCTCTTGCTTATCTCATATAACATTTCCCGTATGTGTAGGATAGCTGTTTTTAGGGAAGGATTTCTTTTTATCTAGCTCATAAGTATAGCATTGTTTTGTTTTGTAACTTAGCATATGGCATCTGTCTAGAAATTTCATTTGTGAATTTTGAATCAGAGAAGAATCTGATTCTTATGAGAAGTCATAAATAACACTAAACTCACAATCTTAAGGACATGAAATTCAACATAGTTTAATAGTTTTCACATTAAAAATACTGTAATATGTCTTGCTTGATATATAAATCAAACAAAGTATAAATCTGGAAGGGGACAAAGGTTTAATCTTTTTGGTTTAATTAATATGAGTGGGTTCTGAATGTTCTTTAACTTTGAATAGATTGTACTTTAGCTTTTATTTAGTTTGCGTTAGTAGCAAACCACACATTTAGTGAGATGCAATCTATATATCATTTTGTTAGTAATACTTGTTATTAGACACAAAGAGAGTTGCTTTTATATAAATGCCCATGTAAGATGTATAACCATGACTTTTACTTGATGACAAATGGGGCCAAATAGAATTTGAAAATGGGCACACTAATATTTGTGGTAAATAAAATAATAATAATAAAAGGCTATATTTTAGCTTTGGCCTTAATAGTGTAGAGCTTAACAGTGCTTTGTAGAAGTAGAAGAAAAAGCTTTAAAAAGAAAACACTCAAGTAAAATATCTCCAAAATGTAATCACTATAATAGTATGAGTTACTCTTACCACCCTTTCTTCACCCTTTTAGGATAATATTCATTACATATGATAAAATGAGCTCAAATCTACAAATTATGACACAGTAAAATTATAGTTTTAATACTAAAAATGCTTCTTCCTGAATTCAACTGGACCTTAGGACAGGCATGGAGGGATTTGTACTATAAGAGGTCAGAGGACTCCCCCCCCAATAATATAGGCTTGCCCTCTGAAAATAATTACACTGTCATTTCATATGATACTATTCTTTTTTCTCTATATGCGGGTCATATTTTCCTTCTCATTTTTAGTGTCAGCTTGCTAGTTCTAAACAGAAGTTAACTTTGAAAACCCTATGCATATATTTAAGGGTCAATATTGTGGTTTGATCATTATTTGATCAGTCTTCATCTAGGATTGTCACAGTGATAAGGTATCCATTAGGATGGTCCAATTAAAGATAAATTACCTCACTTTTAATTTAATGAAAACTGTTGAGAAATAATCAGAATATTGATCTCCAGCAGCTCTGACTGAATCTCAGTGAACTTATCACAGAGTCCATTTGCAGCTCTATAGATAACCATAATGGTAGAAATCAAATCCTCTTTTTTTTTTACCACAATTGCATTAATTGAATCACATCCAATTTTACTGTCCTGGATGGTAAATAATGTTACAGCAATTAAATCATCTCTTTTGGAGGATGACCCATGAGTTAACCCTGCTGCGCGCTGTTCCTGTTCCTCAATCTATCCACATTACCAACTGTTTCAAGTAAGTTCATCACACTTCCTTTTTGGGAGGGGGGGAGGGGAAGATTTTAAGCAAAGATAAAATAGAAGAAATATTTAATGTCATTGCAATTCTGTCTGGGATAAAGCTTCATGTTTGAATTTATTTTTTGTTTTAAAGATGCAGAAGTCCTGACATAAAAAAGTGATTACTGAGTGTTTCCTTTTGCTGGCTATCTTCTTACCAGGGTATTGTAATTATTGTGGGCTGCTTTGGGATAGTTAGTAATTAGGTACCACTTGGAACATTCCTCTATTTGCCTGCATTCATCTTCACCACTGTCTCTCTGCTGTGCTGGCCACTAGTAATTGCTTGACTCAACTCATCCTCAAAAATACTTAAAAACCACCTGAGTCTGTGAATGATGCAAGGTGGACTTCCTCATTTTTCTATAGTGATAATTTTAATCTGATTTGGAGGCAATTATGGATGCTCCATATCTTTATATAGACATAATACATCTACTGTGCTTGACCTCCTAGACATATGACTTGATCAAAGAATTGAAAGTAATATATAGATTGAGTGCTACATTTTTTTCAGTTCCTAGTGGAGGACTGGGTTTTAATTTCGGATAATTTGTATTTTTTCTGATGGATCACTGCAGATGCTGAATCATGTTTTGTGTCTTTTGGAAGCCTGAAACTAAGTTATCATTACAGTAATGTACTGACAGCTCTGTATTTCTGTGATTGATTTAGAACAGCAGCCAGATTTTAAGTACTGGATGGTTAGGCAAATGAGATGGCTTTCAATATGGGTAAGACAGATATGAAACTAGTACTTTCTAGGAGCGGTATATTTTTTGTGATTGGAGTTTAAACTCCCAGTGGCTTACAGTCTCATTTACAAAAAGTTTGAGCCATTTCTCCTGCTTGCTGGAGTTATTATTAAGCTGAATTTGAATTCTGGTGATTGAATGGGCAAATGCTTACTCTCTTGACTTGTCTTTAATAATAAATGATTGTTTTTAAAGGACATTCTAGCAATCTCTTTGACTCTGTTCCTATTATCCTTGGTCTCTCCCTCTTTCTACTTTTCGCAGCCTTCAAGCATATATTTTTTTCTGCTCTATCATCTATCTAAAGAATGTGACTTTCTGCTTATTGTTCACTGCCTTAAGAAAGCAATTACTCTTTATTTGGTCTGGGATTGAATGTTTCTTTTTGTAGTCTGCAGTACTCGCAGCAATCAAATGTGCGCACACCCATAATTTTCAGTGCAGTTTTCACAGGCATATATTATTAATGGAAGCACTATTACTTTTAGCATTCTGATCTTTGTTGTACTTGAATTCTCTCTATGATTTTGTATAAGCTTGTACTGCTTCCGTTTCCAGAATATCTATCATCTTCACTTTTTGGCTGTTGACTTTAAGTTCATTAAGTGCGCAGGTCAGTTGATAATACATTACCTTTTTCTTTTTAACATTAATTCAGATTTTTCACATCTAGTTTTACTTGTGTAATACATTTTTAAAAATCTTCTTTACTTGCAGCTAACCCAATAATGCTAGTCTATCTTATTTGTTACTGTTTTTACTTCTTAGTAAAATGATGACAGATTTCAGCTGTCATCTCTTGCAGTCCCGGCATTCTTATAATGCATTTCTAGTGGAAGTTAAATATATATGGCAAGATACATAACTTTGTTTTACTTGCTTCACTATTCTGAAACATTCTGTTTCTCCAAACTCATTTTTTTCTGTAGTTTGTTTATTATAAAGCTTCCTCAAGAATAATCAGGCATTATGGCATAACCAATATTCTTAACACTGTATGTTCTACATTCTGGTGTAATTTACACAAGGACCTTCTTGTATTCAATGAAGCAAAGGTGAAGCTGCTTCTTATATTTTCTTGCTTTTTTATTATCTATCTTATGATAGCCATCTGATCTTATGTCCCTCTGTTTTTTTATGAAACCTATCTCTTTAGTTGGCATTTTTCCATATATGGCTATGTTAATCTTTGCAAAATCTTGAGCAAACCCTTGCTTGTGTGAGAATTAGTACAATGGTTCAATAAGTTCTACATTGTCTTGTATCTCTTTTCTTCAGTGTAGGTATATTCACTGATCTTATTTCTAGACTATTCAACTTTGGTTCATATTAGCTGACATAGAGCAAGTAACTTCTCCTGCACCTTAATAACAATTCAGCAGTTGGCATTTCATCTGTTCTAGATGCTTTCCTATATGAAAGCTGGTCTGTTGTGTGTCACATCTCTTTTTATAATGAGACTGATTCCTGAGTATATTCTTTTTATTAAAGTTTCTGTAATTAAGCAGAATACTATTTCATTTTTAATTGAGATTTCCTTTTCCCGTACTTTATTCTTTCTTGCTTGACCTTAGAAATCTCCATTCATTCATTCATTCATTTATTCATTCATTGTACAACCTGTTTGTTCCCTAGGGGTCTCCTCCTTTGACTTTCTGTATCTCTAGGGATTTCACATCTCTACCAGAATGTGTCCTAGTTGACTATATTTGACAATTCTATCATTTTACTTTCTATTGGTATTTTCATTTTTATTCTGAAATTATCCATCTGGTAACATCCAGATGCCTTTTTTTTTAGGGTGAGGGTGGCACTGTCTGTCTTGAAGGAGGAAATGGTATGATCCCTTCTATTGTTTGTTTTCTGTTGGTCCATAGCAGAAAGGTGCAGTGATGATTGCAAGAGTAATTTTTTGAGTATGTCTAACCTATTTAGAGCTAATTATCTTTCCCTTTATATTTTAGTTCAACTTATATAAAGTATAGTTGCTAGCCACTAAAGAGGTGTAAAATGTTCTGTGCACAGGCTATTCCATGCACAGAACACTGTTTCGAGTAGTCCATACTCAAAGTATGGATCAGATCAAAGTATATGTTTGGTCCATTCTGAATAGAAGACAATGGTGAAAAGGCAAGACCGTTGGGCATAGCTAAGGGGAAGGAAGGAAGATAGGGTAAGAGCAATGAGCAAATGCAAGCACTTAAAGGAAACAAGAGGGGGAAAGGATCAGAGGAACTTAGTGGGAATGCCACACTTGAATTCAAGCACAGGGAAGTAAGAGAAATAATAAGGGTGGTTTGAAGTTAGATAAGTTGGCATACAGGCTGATATACAGGCTAGAAGGAGAAGAATGCGCTGTGTACTACTATTGTCCTGTTTGTCTGAAAGGACTACCAGAACCACAAAAGGGATCCAGTTTCAATTTGTCCAGGTCTTAATATGCCTATAATAGTAATAGCACTTAGACTTATATACCGCTTCACAGTGCTTTACAGCCCTCTCTAAGTGGTTTACAGAGTCAGCATATTGCCCCCAATAGTCTGGATCCTCATTTTACCAGCCTTGGAAGAATGGAAGGCTGAGTCAATCTTGAGCTGGTGAAATGGTCTAGGCCATGGGTAGGCAACCTTGGCTCTTTTATGACTCGTGGACTTCAACTCCAGAGTCATAAAAGAGCCAAGGTTGCCTACCCCTGGTCTAGGCAGACTTCTGCACCACAGTGTACTCACTGTTTGGATGGGGCTATTCATCCACATTTCTGTAATTGAGGGAATAGTAGACATCCCTATTTAGACCTTCCTCAAATAAGAAAATGTGAAGAATTGTAATTATTAGTTCTGATTTGTGCTTTCATAGTTTTATATATAAAATATTTTATGAAAATTATTGCCACATGTAGAGACTTTTTTTTCTAGAAATAGTCTCTTCGCATGAAGACTTTTGGTAAATGCAGAGAGCTTATAGACAGGAAAATCGCATTAGCCCTTTTCTGATTCTTTTTTTTCTGATTATTGAAGCAATTGTTTTATAAAAAGTATATCTTGAAATACTTTGATTTTCTGTGTTACGCAGGAGATTGGATTCAGCGGCCAAAATGGTCCCTTTCAGCTCTGAGATTATATAATGTGATTGTTTTATTGCCTATTATTATTCTGGTTTGTTGCACAAACAAATGTTCAGAGTGGATTCGACATTTTTATCCACCATCGAATTCTTCCCAAGTTTATTATTATCAAAATGATTCTGCTAATATCCCTATATTTTCTTAGTTTTCGTATCATCATCCAGAGACCTTAAAGATAGAAGTATAGTTTTCACACACTATAGGAATTATTCTGAATGGTTGTAATATTCTATCAGAATGGCTGCTAACATCCTCAGGATCCTGTTGACCAATAGCATTTTATCAGTCATGGACACGGCAAAAGGAAGACAGGAAAGCTATATTTTTACTGGCATTAACAACAGGAAACAACCATCCTTATAACCAGGGCTTTTTTTCAGCCGGAACGCGGCGGAACCGCGTTCCGGCACCTTTTTCCGGGCCGGCCGCACCGGAAATAGCCCCTCCCACACCGGAAATAGCCCCTCCCAAATTTTACTTGCATTCCTGTTCTCTAAAGGGGCGGTCCTAGGGTTTGATGAGGGCGTGGCCAGGTTTGAGTTCCGCCACCTTTTC
>NW_015387691.1:467919-481572 GCF_001527695.2 Protobothrops mucrosquamatus
GTTTGAACAGTGCATACTTTTAGTATTATTATACATGTGTATGTGTATGTCTTCTGTATCTGTGTTTCTCTGTATGTGCTTTGAAGTCTTGACTCCTCGCAACTGCTTGGGCAAGTTCATTTATTTTCTTGGCAATATTTTCAAAAATAGTTTGCCATTGTCTTCTTCCTAAGGCAGAGACAGTGTGACTGGCCCAAGATACCCCACTGGCTTTGTGATGGATTGCATGAGAATTCACTATCTCTTTGTTTCTAGTCTGGGCTTTTTAACCACTATAACAAAGTGGCTCTCTCTCCTGTTTCCCACCTTATATACATATATGTGTGAAATGTATGTTAGACTTCTGCCCCTCCCCAAAATTATAGTTGCTACTGATGCGCTCAGAATATGATGGGATTAATCATAGAGTGCTTTATTATTTCCTTTATTTCTTGTACTTCATTAATAAAATTAATTATTTAATATTACAGTTGGCATTAGAGAATTATTGTGACAGAAACTATGGATTGAGCCACTTTAGCATTGTATATAAATATATAACTACAGCAAATGCTTATTCATAAGCAATGAATATTAATATTTTTAAACTAATTTAAATATCTCTAGGTTATTTTTTGAATTCATCTTAGTGGTTTATAGTTAATTACTTCTGAATAGTAATATAACTTCTGAAGCAATATTAAAAATATTTTAAAGTAGCTGAAAATTTAAATAAGATACATGTGCTTGTGGATGACATGCAAACTTTAACAAAATGATGAGATGGCAAATTAATACTTTTTCAAATGCAGTTACTCCTTATTTAGCTATTGCCTTGGTAGCTCAGTGGTTACAATGTAGTATTGCAGGTTAATTCTGCTTACTGCCAGCAGTTTGATCCTCACTGCTCAAGGTTGATTCAGCTTTTCATCCTTCCAAACAGTGGCGGGATTCAGTCGGTTTGCACCACTTCGGCAGAACCGGTAGCTAATTTTTTGTTGCCCAGGCCCAGAATGGACTTCTGGAAGTGGTATCCACATAGAGAACTGGTTGTTCACATATTTGAATCCCACCACTGCTTCCAAAGTTGGTAAAATGACCCAGATTGTTGGGGGCAATATGCTGACTCTGTAAACCTCTTACAGAGGGCTGTAAAGCACTATGAAGCAGAATATAAGTCTAACTGCTATTGCTATTGCCTTGTTTAATGATCCTTCACAGTTACAGTGGCGATGAAAATGTAACTTTACTTCACTATAACTTTCACAGATGTATAAAGTGAAGGAAAGTTGAAGTAAGATCATAAGCACAATTGTGGCTTCACTTAATGATCACTTTTCTTAACCAAGTTGCCCATTTCAGTTGTGGCCACATAACAAGGGCTACTTGTAATGCAAATTACACCATTTAGGTATTGCTCAACATTGTACACCTTTTAGAAGCATTAGCATATAAAACACTGAATAATTAATGCTTATGTTTCCTCTCAGGATCTCTTATTCCAGTATTGAGAATTTGAATTTTGGAAATATTCCCCCTGGTTTGTGGACCTCTTATATTTCACAGTCAGCATTGCGGTTCTTGAAAACTGTTAGCTGTTAGCCTTGCAATACATCCAAGGAATGTACAATGACATCAGCAGTGGTTCACAATGGAAGTTCAAGCCTGGAATTTGACAGCAATGGAGTACAGATTCAGGTCAGAAAATAGGAGAAATTGTATGGTATTCATGTAAATTCAAAATGTATTTTGGAAAAAAGATAAAACAATCAGATTATGGATAGTAGTAGTTAAGATATTGGGTTAGGACTGTGAGGCAGTCTTCCCTCAGTCATGGGACAATTACTATCACTTAGTCCAGCTAATTTCACAGGCTTCATTCTGCAGAGAAAAAGTAGAAGACAGGGTACTCCGTATGTTGCCTTGAATTTCCTGGGGAGAGGTAGAATATAAATCTAAAATATAATTTGATGAAAAACCAAAAATCTTGAATAAATTTAATTATCTCACTGAAATTAAAGAATTCTCTCTTGGCCCAACCCACCTTACAGGGTTATTGTGGGGAAAACAGGAGTCAGGAGTGTGTTCACCAATATGAGTTGACCAAAATGTAATATAATATAAAAATATTAACAGTATAAATTTGAACCATATTAATTTTTTCTATTCCTATTATTCTTTCACTAATGTACCTGGTCACTTCCAAGTTTATGAAAATAAAATGCTAGTACATGTAAAAATTATATGTTTTTCCAAGACTTGTTACACATATAATGAGAAATTAATAATGCCTGCATGTTTTGTACACTGATGTATTTTCTCAAGTTCATACATTATATCCAGAATGATTTGTAAAACTATATTAAAGACATAGATTTACAAACAGAAAATGTTGCTTGGATTAAGATGGTGAAATTATAACTATCTTTCTCACTGTTTTCCACAGGAGAATGAACCAGTTTCTGAATATCCAGCAGTGATTGTAGAGCCAGTACCATGTGCCAAAGTAGAACAAGGATATGCTGCCCAGATTTTTGTTTATGATGATGAAACTTTCCTGCTACAAGATGTTGCAGAAGAACAAGAAATCGAGACTGAAACTGTGAAAACAGGTAGACCTTTAAATACTTTGCCACAAGTGAGAAACTTATTTGGTCTGTTTAACATTTTAATCACAGATTAAAATTTGCCCTGATCCATTTAATAGGAGCAATAAATAAAAACAAACAAAACTCTATGAAATCTAAAACTTAATAATTTCACTGTTATATATGACACACCACATTCCAGCTCAATTATTTATTGTGTAAGTTTTCAGTTTGTATTCCAAAATATAGATAGCTTTTGCTGAGATAGTTGCTGTTTTTGTTTCAGTAATGGTATTTTGCAAAACTAAATATATAGTGAATCCTAATTTATTTGGATGTAAAATTATTTTGGTGTTTTAATATAATGCTAGTTACTTTGCATTCTTAGGTAGCATGATAGGAAAATACGAAATATTACCATTTTTAAACAATACTGGTTGTCCTCTGTTGCTTAGCAAGGTGATTGTGAAGTGAGTCACACCCAGTTTGCAAACTTTTTTGCCACTGCAGTTGTTAAGTGAATTAAGTGGTTGTTAAGCGAATCCAGTTTCCCCATTTGCTTGTCAGAAGCCAGCTAAGAAGGTTGCAAATGGTGATCATATGACCTCGGGATGCTGCAACCATCAGAAATGCATGCTGGCTGCCGAAATTTTGAACATGTGGCTGGGGAAGCTGTGACAATTGTAAGTGCAAGGACCAGTCATAAGTCACTTTTTTTCAGTGCTGTTGTAACTTTGAACGGTTGCTTAACGAATAGTTCAGGACTACCTGTAAAATAGTAGTCTGCAATTTCATAAAGTAAAGCTGTAATTTCAAGATTTATTAGATCCCTTTATTTAGTTTTTGCTCTGTGTAAGCAAGCCTTAAAAGAAGGTATTAGTCAATTAAATGTATTGCTTTAAAAATATTGCTACTTATGGTTCAAATAAGTTATGATTAACACAGTGTTAATCATCTTGCAGGAAGTAATAAATTATAGTTTATAGATGAATAGTAACTAGATTCACATTGCACACTAAATTGTACAACACACTACAGTAGTCAAAATCAAACATATATGATAATAAAATTTCAATTTAAAATGGCAAAAGGTATTCTTTATATCTGAAAAGATGTCAGTTTGTATCATTTGCACAATTATATCACTGATATATATGGCATCCACTTCTATATAATCCTGATATAATGGACAATTTAATGGACAATAGTCTCATAAATAGAGAAGGCTGAACAAAAAAGTTTTCCTTTGCTGAGATCCAATTAAATGGAGGTCCAATAAGCTGAGGTTTTACAATACACTCACTGAGATTTGTATATGCATCTGTGAACTGGTTAATTTTTTATCTTTGATAGTCTCAATAATTTTAGCATGAATAGCTGGAGAGAGCATAAAACATTAAATGAACTATGAACAGTTAAATAAACATTAAATATACTGTGTAATGGATATTTTTTAAAATTCTCAAGGTAACAGAATAATGTCAGGCTTTATTGCAAACAATGCAATTTACAATAATTTTACATTAGTTAGATTAATTTTGTAGCTATGCAAATAAATGTCCTAAGCTGATATAAAAATCATAAATTTAGATTTAACAGACGTTTAGATTTACAGTACAGGTAGTCCTCGACTTATGACCACACTTGAGCCCCAAATT
This sequence comes from Protobothrops mucrosquamatus, assembly GCF_001527695.2. Lineage (NCBI taxonomy): Eukaryota > Metazoa > Chordata > Lepidosauria > Squamata > Viperidae > Protobothrops > Protobothrops mucrosquamatus. The sequence goes on from NW_015387691.1 coordinate 472,145, forward strand.
TCTATTGCTAAGCAAGACAGTTGTTAAGTGAGTTTTACCCCATTTTATGACCTTTCTTGCCACAGATGTTAGGTGAATAATTGCAGTTGTTAAGTTACTAGCATGATTGTTATGTGAATCTGGCTTCCCCATTGATTTTGCTAGTCAGAAGGTTGCAAAAGGTGATCACATGATCCTGGCTCACTGCAACTGTCATAATTACATGCCAGTTGCCAACATCTGAATTTTGATCACGTGATCATGGGAATGCTGCCACGGTTGTTAAGTGTGAAAAACTCATAAGTCACTGTTTTAAGTACAATTATAACTTCGAGTGGTCACTAAACAGATGGTTATAAGTCAAGGATTATCTGTAACTACCTCCCCATGGCATATTAAATTGAGGCTATACTGAATTTTGTGCAGAAGAAAGCTCTAATACAATTTATGGAAATTTATTTTTTGTGTTTTAGTTAAGATATACCAAGAGATTGCTTTATTTATAAAATATTTGTCTGGCTTGTAAAGCAAACACTGCGATTTAATGTGCTGAGATTATATATTGACATTCATGGGATTTGGATCTGTGCTAATACAATATATATATTTTTAACGCTTCCTTTAAGTCCTGTCTTTTAGGAACAGACTATGCTTTCAGATTTCAATTAAGTGGGTGATTTTTTTGTGAAAGATCAAACAAGTGCAATATTCCTTTTTATACATACAGTATATTTATATTCCAAAGCCCCAAAAGTGTACTCTGTCATTTTAAGGAGCTTAATTATGTAATTAGAGCTTAAAGTTCACAAAAAGACAGTTTTGGATTTTAACACACTGAGTTAAAATAAGTGATGGCTCAGCAGTTAAAGGTTGAGCTTGTCAGCTAGAAAGCTGACAGCTGGGTTTAAGACCTGAGTGGTGTGCGATAGGGTGAGCTTCTATTACTTGCCCCAGCTCCTGCCCTCCTAGCAGTTTGAAAGCATGCAAATGCAAGTAGATAAATAGGTACCACTTTGGTGGGAAGGTAAGAACTTTCTGTGCACCTCATTATATAGTCAGGCTTGCCACATGACCATGGAAGTGTCTTCAGATAATGCTGGCTCTTTTGGCTAAGAAATGGAGATGAGCACTGTCCCTAGAGTGGATCACAACTTGACAGGGGGAAACTTTTTAAAAAATTCCTTGGTGTAAGATTTTGTATGCATAATCTTATTAGATATTCATGATAGCTTTCGGGCTTCTCAAATATCACTGCTCTGTGTCAAATTGCAGATTGCTTAGGAAATATAGCAAAAAGTGTTTAAATGCAAAAATTATTTGAAGGAAGTATCAACAATCCTATGGGATATGAACAGATTTGAGGGGGGCAATAATGCTGGGCAGTTGGCCTATTTATTATTAAAATGTTAAAAAAGATATTTATCTCACTAAATCTCTAATCTGCATTCATATAAATTTAGTGTTGAGGTAAGTATGGAAGTATTTTTTTCTAAAATAGGCTTTTTAAAAATAAAGTTCAGTGTGAAACTACAGTAGTTAGTGTTGTGAGTTATGAGTAGTATTCATTTAGCAACACAATTGGGACTGGCAATTCAATTTCTAGATGATGTAATTATTAAATGGAAATTCATATGACCACAACTGTGCTTATGATTTTACTTCAGCTTTCCTTTTTACTCATCCCAACCTCTAGAATACTCAACCTTACACTGGGATAATGAATAAGAAGGAAATTAATGTTTGTATTTACATTCATTGGAGAGGAAGGGATTGCAAGAGTAAGCAGGCACGCAAAGGCACACATCAAAAGGAATGCTCCCAGAAGCCATTTAGGAGGCAAACAAAAGCAGAAAGTATGAAAGTGATTAAAGTCTTCTCAGTTATAGGAAGCAGTTGCCAGCCAGCCAATTAAACTCACAGATCTGTGCTTGTTAACTTGGTTAGCACCTTTTGGGGAAGAGCTCCCCCCCCCAGAAAAGAAGTTCAGGAAGAGATGGTTTAAGCCAGTGGTTCTCAACCTTTTTAATGCTGTGACCCCCAACCGGTCGTAAGTCGAGGACTAAACCGGTCGTAAGTTGAGGACTAAACCGGTCGTAAGTCGAGGACTAAACCGGTCATAAGTCGAGGACTTTCCCTGCCCGGGAGCGCCGTGCATGCGTGGTTCCGCCCCCTGCGCTGGCCGAGGCGTAGCTGGCAAGCGGCAGAGACGGAGCAGGCCGACCACCAGCTGGCCCAGCTCAAGGGAGGTAAGGCACCCGCCGGAAAAGGGGAAAAAAAATGGCGGACAGCCTTGCTTGGCAACCCCCGTGAAATGGTCGATCGACCCCAAATGGGGTCGCGACCCATAGATTGAGAACCGCTGGTTTAAGCAATCTTGGTGTTCTGAGTGTGAGTAAAATAAGAAAAAAATGTGTCAGATACAGGACAACACATACTGATTGTAATGGTGATCGTGTGACTGTGATAGAGATGCTGCAAAGATTGTGAACACACGTTGATTGCAAAATTATCTTTTCAGCACCTTTGTACCTTCAAATGGTCACTGCACAAAGCAATGTTTATTTAGCAGCACATCCCCAAAGATTTGTTGCTATTAGAACTTTAATAGTAAATCATGTTGACTTTTAAGATTAAGTTTGGGTTTTAGATAGAAGCAACAATTTATATTAATTACAGTATCTTTTAGTTAGTGAAAATCAAGCTTGTATAAAAGATGAGCTAATATTTCAATTAAGATAAGAACTTAGAATTTCATCTTGAGATTCTTTGAACAAAATTCTTCTTAATATAAACATTATAAACATTCTTCTTTTCTTTAGTACAGGAAATCTCAAAGTTTGTTTTACATGATCCCTTAGATTTTATCATGAATAATTTATCACGAACAAAACTAAATAAATAAGTAAATTATATAAAAGTACTGTAATTAGACTACATATCTGACAGATGTGTGATTCCTGTTTTAATACTTTGTGCTTTGAGTGAAAATAAATTTTGTAGAAGTATTTTTTAGTGAGTTGGATCCAGAGTTCCTTCATAAGATAATTCTTTTTATTGATTTCTCCTTCCTCTTATTCTGTAGAAGAGAGAGATCTCCTAAAACTATAGAGGCAGTAGTACAGGGAAGGTGGTTCAGACCCTTGGATAAAGATGAATGACCAAAAATTGTTTCCTACTTTTCTCCAATGGGCTATTTCCATTGTTCCTTCATCAAAGCAAGAAGCCATCTCTTCAAAATAGGGACAAGATGGATCCAACCTACTATACTGCACCATGAACAATGTGTTCTAAGAAATATACATTTGAAATATTTCTCTTAATTTCTATGTAAACAATTTATTCAGGACTGAAACTGACATAATATATAATGTTATTTTTCAAGACACAGTTTAAATAAAAAATATGGTTTAATATTTGAAGAACTTCAGATAAAATGCAATTGTTAAAGTTTCCACTAATTCTTCCAGAATTTGTTATTTTCAGGATACCAGAGAAAGGTGTTTTTTATCTGATGATAGCATTAAATATTTGTCTCCTTTTCTGTGTTCTTTATATTGCATCAGAAATCCTCCCTGTGGCACAAATAAAGTTTTCTTTTAACTTTAAAATATTGTTGCCACAGGGAGGTAGAAGATCTTGATGAAACATGGATATTTAAACAATCCTCCTTGATTTACCTTATGGGAGGGGAAAAACTGCTCTGGAACAACATTGGTATGTATATGTTTTCCTAGTTGTCTATAACTATACATATTTAGTAAAACTATTCCCATTAATAAGAAATTCTCAGGTATATTCTAAAACAAGTTTCTTTTTTTTCCAGACTGCTTATACTACTTAAAACTGTTACAGAAAACAAATCCTACTCCAAATTTGCATTTCCTTATGAATGATCTAAATATAAATTTAGCATTCTTCCTCTGGATTTTTCAATTTGTTAAAATTAATTATAGTTGTACTTTATGTAAATTATTTTTCTGAATATTAAATTTGATTCCAAATCACAAGTTTTGTAAAATAGCAATATTGTAAGATTACTGTTTTTTATCATTGATGTTTAACGACAATATTCAAAATGTTTTTCGAGTCTATATACAACTGAGTGTGCTTTAAAATGTGTTAATAAGGAAATGAGGAATCTCTCTAAATGTATAATTTAATCTGAGTTTTATTTTTTGACAGATCTGACAAGTAGCCTTAACAAGGAATTCTTATTCAGTGGCAATGAAAAAATGTTAAGAGTTTTAGCAACCTTACTTTCCTTGTCAGAGCTCAGAAGCTAAGCAGGTCTTGTCTGATTAGCCTTGGATGGAGACCTTTTGGTGAATATTAAGCCTGTAACTTAGACTGGGAAATGAAAAAAAACTATTCTGTTAGAAACCAGTGACAAACCGCTTCTGTATTTTTGCTAAGTCACTAAGCTTGATTTGAGAGGAGACACATACAGAAGAGGTGTTGCAAAGCACTGAGCTTGAGTATGCCTCTCGTTTTCCTATGCTTTAGCAGGGGAAAAAAAGTCAAAGATGAACTTGTTGGTTCTTGCTTTGTCATTATGAATGAATAGGAAGCTTGTTTAAAGTAAAACTAGCCAGTAAAATGAGTCAATATGAGTTCTGGAATTGTTTGGTTGTTTAACACACTGGAATGTTAAACCATGCTTACTGGTTTATATTAATGAAAAAGAAATGGCTGAACACCCCCCCTCCAATCATCCCAAATTCTAGTTTATTTCTTTCAGCAGTATCTGCAACAAATGAAGCCATCACACCAATGCTGCAATTAAGAACCATGTCCAACATCTAACACAAGTAGGTAAATTGTGGCATCACACCAATGGTGGGATTCAGCCGGTTCGCACCACTTCGGCAGAACCGGTAACTAATTTTTTGTTGGCCAGGCCCAGAATGGACTTCCGGAAGTGGCATCCACACAGAGAACCGGTTGTTCACATATTTGAATCCCACCACTGCATCACACAAATGTAATGTCTTTTGCTACCCTTGCCTGTTTGCAGGCACCCATTGTTCCTTTTGCACAAAAGAGAGTGCAATGGAGAAAATACTCAAGCTCATTGCTTTACATGGGCCTAAGTACTCTGTTTTAAAAGTTATATGCAAAGTTATGGAGTAGCCAAGGCAAGTCCAGGAAATCAGTCTTTTGATTTAAGCAATTAGTAGATGTTTGTACTTTATCAGGAAGTGAAATTATTGAAATAAAATTGCTTTGAAAACTATCTAAATTATCTTTATAAATTAAAGCTGCAATTCAGTACATGTGTAATTGAGAGTAAGTCCCATTGGAGCATATTTGCATGGGGCTTAAAAGCATTATTACTGTGAACATCTGAAATTTTTTCTAGGTCACTTGGGTGGAATAACATGCATGTTCACAAGCTATATGGGGTACCTTTGAAAATATCAAAAGTGTGGACACATTTTGGTGAGTCACTGGCTTCAGAGGATTCAGACTGAGTAAAAGCAGCTATTTTCCCTTCTCTGCTAATGCTTTTTCTGACAGTAGCCTTTTAATGTATATAATTGAATAGTAAAAAAGGGAATTCTATAGAGCAAAATATTTGATGCAAGAGCTTTGATAATTGTTGTAAGACTTGTGGCATTAGTAATATTAGGTAAAAATCCATTAAACCAAGTAAACTTTGGGGGAATTCATGTTAAACCAGAAATTGGAAGAGTCAGCAGTAAAAAACATGTGACTGATACTTTTGCAACCTGTGTATACTATATTGTTTACAATATCATGTTATGGGCTGTACTAGTGGTTGAATTTTAGAAACAGGTCCACAGTCATTCTTGAATGTAATTCCATAATATTTCACTTCATCTATCAGTTTTGTGTCATAGGTAAAAGCTACATGCAAGAAAATATGCAAATTATTTGCATGACATCCAGATTGTCTGCTGATGTAGACAAAAGCTGGGCAGCAATGAGTTACAAACTGTTGTCAATAATGGAGGGAATAAACACTTAAGTGGGTGAAGTATGCTTGAAAATAAGTGGAATAACACAATCTTTGAAAATTGTTTGTTGTATTGACAGTTTATAATTCTTTATTGTAATTCTATTCTTCCTCCTCACGGGTACACAACAATTGCTCACATCATGGGTCAAAGAAACATCTTGGAAAAAAAAAAGATTTCTGCCTTATCGTAAGTGTGCAGAACCGTGGAACTCACTAACACAAAATAGTGCATCGCACTCCTGGTAATGCACCTCTTAATTCACAGCCTGCAGCGCTTTAACAGAACTCGACTGTTTCGGGATTCCACAACTCGGGACAATGTAGGGTGCAAGCTTGAACAACCGCCGATGATGCCAGCCGAGTAGCGCCTTGCAAAAAGAGACGGCAAGGAGCAGAAGGCAACCGTGCCAAAGAAGCTGTGACCACGCCGAAGAAAGAACGAAAAGTTGGCTCTTCATCTATGGCCACGTCTTCCCTTTCTCCATTCGCGAAGATGCGAAAAGCAAAGGAGAAGCGAGCAGCTACAAGCTTTGTGCTCCGCCGGACCTCCTGAAATGGAAAGCTCAGCCGGGCAGTTTCGGGAGCAGGTGGATGGATCCCTTCCCGCGGCGGCGAGCGGAGGACGCCGAAAGGCTGGCGGGACCGTTCCCTCTCCTCTTTCGCCAGCCTGACCCGCCGCGCTCGTTCCCCGCTTCTGGCTCCGGAGGGGAGGGCGCGAGCTGAGCGCCCGCCCGACACTTCCTGTCTGCGAGGCTGGCGGCGGAAGGATCGCGTGCGCCCTGCCTGAGAGGAAGCGCTTTTCCACGGGCCCCGCTTGCCTCTCCACGCGGGTGGGCGAGAAGCGAGCCGAGCGCCGGCTTCTGCGTGGCTGGCCGGGAGCGAGCGTGCAGAGGAGGCTCCGGCCGAGCGAGGCCCCCGTTGACTCTGCTGTGGCGGCGGAAGCGCGCGCGCGTCGTTTTAAGCGGGGCTGCGCGCGCGCGCCCGCCCGAGCGCCAGGAAGCCCCTGCGGGTCAATGCGAAGCCGCCGCCGCCGCTCGCTCCAGCGGCATAAACATGGCGACTTCCCTGCATGAGGGGCCCACGAATCAGCTCGATCTGCTCATCCGCGCCGGTAAGCGGCGACGTGATCCGGCGGGGCTCTTCCTGCGGGGCGGGTGGCCTAAAAGAAAGCAGCCGCGAAGGGTGGGCCAGGCGAGAGGGAGGTTGCGCACGCTGCTCGCGGGCTCTTCTCGGGGGCGGCACTAGCGCTGGAGTAATGGAGGGAGGACGAATCCAGGAAGTGATCACCTTGGCGTGCTGTCCGCGTTAGCAACCTGACCGCGCTGCGCCCGCAATGTGGGGCTTTGCGTCCGTGCGCGTTTGGGGAGGGCGCCGCCGCTGTCGGGGCAAAGGAAGGGACCGTGTAGCGTTGCCGCCGCCGCCGCTGCTGCTTTCGAGCCTGAACCAGGAAGAGCGGCGCTTGCAGTTCCGCGCCCGCCATCCGTGCCAGGCTGCTCAGGAATGGAAAGGCGCCTTCCTTGCAGCGTCTCTTGGGCGGAAGCCTCCTCTCCCCCTCCTCCCGTGTATGATTAAGAGCCGCTGCGAGCGGGCTCGGAGACTTCGAAGTCTTCCTCTCCTAGGTCCTGCCCGCCTGCTAAACTTTTGTTTCTCTCGGGGAGGATGTGGGAACCGCCTGAGGCCACGGGATGTCAGGGACACAGGTGGCGGTGCCGGGAGTCCGGCTCTCGGGGGTGCGAACGGTGTGCGCGATTATCTTTATTGAGTAGACCGAATCCATTTCCCCCTTTCTCCCCCCCCCCCTATATAGCGGAAGCGCGGAGCTCCCTCAGGAGCCCCTGTACACTGGATAAGGGGAGGGAGAGACTGGCTTGTCGACCTATCGCCTGTCAAGGATGTTCGAAATCTGAATGCTGAAGTGTTTTTTGGGCGGGGCTGTTCTCCTTCAGGCCAATAGGCACGGAGAAAGAATTGAGTGGCGGCTCTCTGTGCGCTCACAATGCAAGCACGGAATTGGAGGGAAGAGGAAGGATTGTAAATACGGAAGCGAGGGCGGGGCTCGTGTGACTGAAGAAGCGGGATAGAGGCGGAGAATTGAAGTGGCTTTCTAGCTAATCGCAATTCTGTATACAGATTAAAATGTTGTAGCTCCGTAATGTATTGTCGGTCCATCCTTGTTCAGGTTTTTTTTTATATATTTTGATTTCGTTCAGTAGAGAATAAACTTTAATGATTTTTTACTCCATTACTTTCTGACTCCTTTTAAATTTTTGAAGTGTTTAACAAGTTTTTCGGTTGTATCATCCTGCATATGAATTAACGATTGATATTAGGCATTCTTTTCTTGCCTATTTGTTTATTTGTTGTGGGTTGCTTGTTTATGAGCTTCTACAGGGCAAAATACTTCTGATGAGTCCTGTTTTTAAAAGACCAGTGCAAAGGGAATATTGTAATTAGGTGTTTTTTGCCTAGGGCTTGTACATAACTGCCTCCTGCCTGATGCCCTAAAACAGTGTTTCTCAACCTTGACAATTTTAAGGCATGTGGACTTCAACTCCCAGAATTCCACAGACAGCAATGCTGGCTGTGGAATTCTGGGAGTTGAAGTCCACATGCCTTAAAATTGTCAAGGTTGAGAAACACTTCCCTAAAACAAAACAGAGTGCATGGCTTTTTTAGGAAAAAAAAATGCCAATCCCCTCATAAAAAAAAAACTGCACCGCAAAACCACTTATTGCAATAGAGCAGGATTTTTCAACCTTTTCACCCATTGTAGAACTTTTAGGATATGGCAATATCCAAGTACCACCAGTTGCCTAGCAAGGTGTCAAAAACTTGATGACCCCCCCCAAAAGGAAAAGTGATAAAGTACAGGTAGTCCTCCACTTACAATAGTTCGCTTAGTAACTGTTTGAAGTTACAATGGCATTGAAAAAAGTGACCCCCAAGCCACAGCTGAGCAAGACACCTGCCTGCCCTCCCGGCGGCATTCTTCCTCGTGTCCGAGGTTTTCATTGTTGTGAGCATTTCTGTTGAGGATTGGCAGCGGGGGTGGGGTGGAGGTGTTTGGTTTTTATTCCCCCCCTCCCCGTCTGCTGGGTGGTTCCAGCAGCTTTTGATACTGTGGACCACAGTATCATGCTGCGGCGGTTGGGTGGGTTGGGAGTGGGAGGCACCGTGATGCGGTGGTTCTCCTCCTTCCTCACCGACCGTACGCAGTCTGTATTGGCAGGGGGACAGAGGTCGACTCCAAGGCCCCTAACTTGTGGGGTTCCACAGGGGTCGGTCCTCTCTCCACTTCTGTTCAATATTTATGTGAAGCCGCTGGGGGAGATCATTCGTGGCTTTGGGGTGGATTTCCATCAGTACGCTGACGACACTCAGCTGTACATATCCACCCCGGGCGACCCCAACGATGCCCTTGACGTGATGACCCGGTGTCTGGAGGCCGTGAGAGTCTGGATGGGGAGGA
>NW_015387691.1:482225-490657 GCF_001527695.2 Protobothrops mucrosquamatus
AGGGGGGGATTTTATAGGGATTTTAAAGGGATTTTATAATATTAAACTTAATACAGGTTATTTAATATATATTTTAATTTGGCTTTTAGAGATATCTATTGTATTGTACTGTTTTTATTTACCTGTAAGCCGCCCTGAGTCCCTCGGGAGAAGGGCGGGGTATAAATGGGATTAAATAAATAAATAAATAAATAAATCTGAATGTAAATCACAAGACCCTGGAGATGCTGCAACATTCCAGCTGATCGGTGCTTCTGGGCCCAGCTGGAGCCTGGCATTGATCCTGGCGCTTCCACTGAGCCCTGAAAGCCCTGAAGAAGCGCTGATCTTGGCTCTTCTGCTGAGCCCTGACAGCTCTGCAGCTCCAGCCATCTCTTGCTCAGGCTTATGCGGTGCTGCCACCAGTTCACCTCATTCCCCTCCCCCGCTACCACTTTTCTAGGATGGTTGCGTACCACCTGCCAGGTGCCAATGTACCACAGGTGGTACCCGTACCACTGGTTGAAAAGCCCTGCAATAGAGAATGGTATTAAGTACCTGTTATTTCACTTTGACTGAGTTCCTAAGGATGATTTAATTCATTGGCTGATTTATTAAAACTTTATAAATACTCAACTTATTAGAGAAAAAGTATATATTGAAACATACAGTTAAGAGAGGGCAAGGAGACCCAGTGTAGTACAGTAGTTAAAGTGTTAAATTAGGCTCAAATTCATCCTAAGCCATGGAAATTCACTAGTTGACTTTGGCCTACTCATTCTCTCTCAGTTTGGAATTGTTTTGAGTGAATAAAGTGAAGGGAGATTCCCACTTTGGCTATCTCAAGTTCTGGATAAAGGGCAGCATATAAATCTTAGAAGAGAAGCTTTGCAGAAATGGTTGCTCATAATGTAAGTCAGTGGTTCTCAACCTTTTTAATGCCGCGACCCCAACCGGTCGTAAGTCGAGGACTAAACCGGTTGTAAGTCGAGGACTACCCAACCGGTCGTAAGTCGAGGACTTTCCCTGCCCGGGAGCGCCGTGCATGCGTGGTTCCGCTCCCTGCGCCGGCCGAGTCGTAGCTGGCAAGCGGCAGAGACAGAGCAGGCCGACTACCAGCTGGCCCAGCCCAAGGGAGGTAAGGCACCCACCGGAAAAGGGGAAAAAAATGGACAAAAAAAATGGTAGACAAAAAAAATGGTGGACAGCCTTGCTTGGCGACCCCCGTGAAATGGTCGATCGACCCCAAATGGGGTCCCGACCCACAGGTTGAGAACCACTGATGTAAGTGTTGTCCATATGCTGTTTAAAGAGAAAATGATAGAAACTTATCTAAAACAAAGTCGGTAGTAAAAAGACTGGTTTTTCATAGAAAGGATATAAGAAGTAGGTGGAGAAAGGAACAAAAAAGAAGAGTAATAACAAAAGGAGAAGGAAGAGAGCCTAGGTGAAATATAACATTAAAAAGCCAAGAAAACTGAATGATTTGGGAGAGGTATAGACTGGCTACAAAATGATAATGTCAGAAACAGATAGTAAAACTGAATTTTAACACCAATTTCAAATGTTAGTTATTAATTTGAATGTTTATAATTATTTTAGCTTATGTACTCCATTTTAATGTCTTTAATTTATTAATCACGACAAGAGACATAGATTAAAATGCTAGTTTAATTGAATTCACATTTTCTTACTCATTATTAGGATTTTAAAGCTGTGATTATAATTATTTTAGAAGAGTTATTTCCAGTGCTTTTTTTGTAAAAAAAAAAAAAAAAAAAAGGTGCCGGAACTTACACACGTCATACAACCCGCCTTGCCTACCCTACAAGGTTCCATCCAAAAAAGGTGCTGGAACTCTGTTCTGGGCGTTCTATGACAAAAAAAGCCCTGGTTATTTCCCATTTAAAATAGGTATGTGCACTGAAATGAATTTCTGTGCCTCTATACAAGTATAGAAGTAATGATATTAATCTCTGTTTTTATTTTTGTTTTAACTTTCATAATTGCCTTTCCTGTATATTGCAAATGGAGCAGTGAATGCAAACATTCAGTTCCAACTATGCCAAACAGCTAGTGAATTAGACACAATTGCATGCTACTGGCCTTTAGAAAACTCATGGTGGGAAAGATACAGTCAAGTTGCTTGGGAGACGGTCTTCTATTACTCTGATGTTTAATATATTTTAGGACTGGAGTTTGAATTTCTGTTGTCTTTTCAGTACAAATCCTAGTACTTAGTATGATTAGTACCTATAAATCCCAGTACTCCTGATTCTAGTACTTCAGGATTTTTGTATTGATACATTTATTTAATGTCTTTAGCCTTACCTAATTCACAAACCTGGAGTGATATACAAAAGAGTGAAAATAACGAATAAAAACAGAAAGACAATATAATTAATAGAAATCCTTGAAATGGGTCTAGAAACATTAGTTAAAAACACAGTGGAATTGTGTTATTTTTAACAGTATTATAGAATTCATGAAGTAAGGGAATGCTTAAACTTCCAGAAGAAAGAATTTGCAAAATGCAGGTGTTTGTATCAGAGAGCCTGCCCCCTAGTCCATGTTCCCCTCACCTTAAGAATGGATTTCTATTTTTTTTTACTGGTTATGTTTTCAGAAACTATTGTTTCTTTGTCTTCTTTCCCCTGTAAAATCCCTCTTTTATGAACCTTGTAAAAATAGCATTTAGGACACACATAAGTTACAAATGTTGCCTTAATTAAAAGCTTATAAGTCTCCCCAACCCCTGGATAATGGTCCATGGCGGATTGGCAACTGTACAAGCAGTAGGCAAGCATGCAAAGTTTTATTTGCACATGTGCAGGATTAGGTTGTGCATGCAAAAGCATCTCCTCGACTGCTGTTGTCTGTGGAGCCAAAAAGGTTGGCGACCACTGCTGCAAGGTGTTTCATATCCATTTCTAGCAAAACATGTATCTATTTAACTGTAAAGATAGCTGGGTAACATAATTGAGTCATTAAAAGAAGGAAAAAGTGAGAGACTGTGGGTGAAAATAATACATTAAGACAGTACAGGTACTCCTCACTTAGTGACTGCCTCATTTAGCAAGTTTGCAGCAAAGTTTACAACCTTCCTAGGTCTGTAAAGTAAAGAAAAATCAAAGTAAAATCATGTTTCATTAACTTGTTTAATGACCAAGTTGCCAGTCACTATTTTGGTCATTAAACAAGGACTGTGTTTAATGTGAATTGTACATAGATTATATGTCAAAATAGAACTCTAAAGCCCTAATTTTGGTTATACAATTCCATGTATTGTAGTCTAGACAGGATTTCCAGATAGATTTGAATTCTACAGCAGATTTACTTTAGATATTGAAGCAAATTCCCACAATTCGATTAACATATAAATCCTTGAAGCTGTATACCAACGCCAATTCAACATATTATGAATGTACAGTATGTATTACAGTATTGGTGAAATTTAATATAAATTATTCAGGATTAAAGCTTTCAAAATTTGTTCCATTCTGTGATGTATAATTTACAATATTGTTGAACTTTATAATATTGTTGTCATATATGGAGAAAGAATCCAATCTATATTTCTGCCATTTTTCGGAAAAAGTACTCAATTTAGCAATCAAGACTGAAGTGATATATCAGTGATAAAACATACCAGTTCTCTCTGAATATAATATTCGAGGTAAATTTAATATTCAATTGTGGTAACAAATGTTCAGTATTATGTGGTATAAGATTTTCAGTTTTGGTTAGACTTTTTGCTTTGTTATTGAATGTTTGTTTCCACAAAGATGACAGCATTAAGAAATTTGTTCAAAGAGGCTCAGAGCAACTTTAGGTTCCAAGATTGTATTAATATGACAAAGTTTAGATCTTTCAATCCACAATACTCATTTACTCTTAATTGGTTCCTCTAGTTTCAAATAAACAGTACAACAACAAAAGAATTATGGAAATAAAGAGGAATAATGGGGGGAAAAATTAAATTGGTTATTTCTGGATTCATGTTTAGTTGTAGGAGTGTTGTATTATATCAGCAATAGAATGGAGATAACAGTATCAAAGTTTTAAAAACATCTTTTAGTGGCTTGTCAGTAATTAATCAAACAGATTATGTTTGTGCTTTCTTGTTCCCCTTATTCAAGTATACAGGTATACCTCAAGGTAGTATGCAGTGATTAAAACATATGGTATAATTCATAGGATGCATATGGGTATCAATTTAAATATATGATTTAAAGTTTTAAAAAAAATGTCCTGTATCTTTGAATTTAATTATTGTGGTAATAGAATAATATCTCCTGAAAAATGCATACATTATACAAATTATATTGATATGACTGTTTAGATATTTATATTGGAAAATGTATCCTTTGAACTTTTTCTTTTTTGTAAACTGCAGCTACAATACTCTAGTTACTAATTATACTGCAGTTAGTAGGCTATTATATTTAACATATTGCTGGCAAAGTATCAATATTAATTTGAGATTAAAATCTAAAATAGTAGCTAAAAGCTGGCCTACACTTTACTAATTTATTTTTCAGATACCATCTGTCTTAAATTTGTAGCCTAAAACAGGCTATCTATCAGCCTTGGTCCCTTGTGGTAAGTTGAGGGATAATGTTGGTTGACTCTACAAGTCTTGTATAAATTATTGAAATTTATATATAATGCTAAGCCGTACTATTGCATATTTAATATATATCATTATTAGAGTTATTTGATATTTCACTTAATATTATTAACATGCCTTGTAGTGGATGAGAATACAGTATCAATTGACAAGAAGGTTGAAAATACCTGCTGTTTAGAGACAATTAGACTGCTTACTTTGTTCAAGCATACATTAGAAGAGAACACACCACACATTGGTTCCAAATCAAATAATTTATTTCAAATTGAAAGTAGTAGCTCACCTTAACTTTTTTGTGGAGGGACACAATTTAATATGGATTAATCAGTTCCAAAGGATGGGTGCCCTGACAGTACAGACTCTTCTCTTGAGTAAATGCCAGTTTTCAGCAAACATGTTATAAAATGCAATCATTTGACTGTGGGATGCTGCCAACAGATGTAAATGTGTGCCAGTTGCCAAATGCCTGACATGTAATCATGGGGAATCCTGGCCATTGGAATTTCAAAACTGGGTCGTAAGTACCTCTGAGATGGTCCCTCATAACTTTGAATGGTCTCTGTTAGTGACCATTGGAAGGTCAGGACCATCTGTAAAAATGGGAAGATTCAGTTAATTATAGTTTCTCATTACATCCAAATCAGAAGCTACCAAACAGCTTCCAAATAAATCAAATATGGATTGTGCTAAATGCTATTTAGTTTATTTTATTGTGGCTTAGAATGCATTGTAAATACACTCAATATGGTTTTATTTAATAAGCATGGTTAAAATGAACCTGACAGATCAATGATTCAACCCATTCTCCATCTTTCCTAATTCTGGTTCTCTGTGGTGAGTGAACAAGAAAGATTTGAACATGTGTGATCAAGTCATTTAGCTCTCATTTTGAGGAATACAAAGAAAATCTACATTTTTCTGCTAGTTAGGCATTAAATGTTTCTGTGGTAAAATGATAATATATTTGTGCTTTGGTTTTTTTTTTTTATTGACTTCCTAATTCTTATCAGTTCTTTTTTATAATTTTTGCCATGTGAGATTTGGCCAACAAGTTTGTACAGATTTCTTTATGTAGAATTTAGTTGCGTTGGTACATTATTGGAATTTGGAATTAGCAGAGTAATCTTGGGTAGTATAACATTTTCATAAAGTTATTTATAAATATTGGTAATACTATCTAGAATAATAAACACCTTTTCAAGTGCTAAATGGTAGGCTTTGGAAGAGTATATTGAGAACTTTTTCTTGAAAGTATTATGCTTTTTTCCTAGTAACTAATTCTACTTGATTCTACTTTTCAATAAGGATGGAAAGCTATTCATTTCCCTATAGGCTTCTTTATAGCTTAATTTGCGGTTTGTATGATTATTGAGTTATTTCTAGCTGCTACTTAGAGATAAACCTCTTGAAACAGTATCTGAGGTAATAATCATAATGCCTGCTGAAAGCCATCTCATTCTAAATATTTGAAAAGAATATTTGAAAAGAATGGCAGTTTTGCATGCATATAGGTCTGTCCTTTTCCATTTTTCATAACGGTTATTTGCCTTCATCTTCACTGTTGTGGTTGGATAGCTGGTTTTAAAACCTTGCTCTTCGGTAATGGTAATGACTGATATCATAAGCTGTTTTAGAAAAACTGGGGTTGTTTGTTGAAATATTCTTCCATAATTCCTTCTGAGGCAGCTTTCTTACATGATTTATGTCTGAAAAGACAATGAGTAAAAGATTTTTCCTTGTCTAATATTCCGTTTAGAATTTTGAAGTTAACAGAATAGATCTTTTGAAGTTCCAGCAACGAAGCACCAGTTGAATCCTCATTAGTTTCTCCAGCACTGTTGATAAGTGATCCAGCTTATTCTAAAGATATCTTTAGATGCTGACAGCTCAGCTGGAAGGATTTAGCTTTGAATAGCTTTCCATAAATGGAAAGAGCAAGTGGAGAGAGAAGGAGATTGTGAATGTGTTTGTGTACACCTTCCTGTGTATAGATAATATGCAGCAGGTGGTACTATCTTTGCTGATTTTAACAGTTTCCACTGATATAAAACCAAAATTGTCTATATATGTTTTTTTCTGTATTGGTTGTTCAGTATCACAATATTTAATAAAGTAAGGTGTTTTTAGTGATANAGCAAGTGGAGAGAGAAGGAGATTGTGAATGTGTTTGTGTACACCTTCCTGTGTATAGATAATATGCAGCAGGTGGTACTATCTTTGCTGATTTTAACAGTTTCCACTGATATAAAACCAAAATTGTCTATATATGTTTTTTTCTGTATTGGTTGTTCAGTATCACAATATTTAATAAAGTAAGGTGTTTTTAGTGATACAGGACCTTAAACATTAGCCATCAACTATTTCCCCTTTTTAAGTAAGCAAACACAATATTATAGTATAAACAAAATACTGAGGCAAATATTTTTTTTTTTTTAAAAAAAAGGTCTGGCTTTAGTGAAGAATCAGTTTTAAAATAATAATTGAAGGTACATGTTACAAATTTTTCTTGAAATAAAGATATAAGACTAATATAAACTAAGAAAATATAGAAAGTAAAGAAAAAGAAATACAAAAAGATTGAAAAAGAAAATAAAATGTAAGCAATAAATATTTATAAAAGATAGCTTCCCCTTCTCTCCAGATAAGTATAAATGATTCCAGTAACTTAACACCTTCTCTAATATTTCAATAGATATCTTACCCCAGACATGTCCAAAGTCCGGCCCGCGGGCCATTTGCGGCCCGCGGCCCGGTTTAATCCGGCCCTCGAGCAGCCCTCCCTGCTCTATATAAATGCGGCCCTCCCACGGCCCTCCGGCAAGTCCCATGAGAGAGAGAGAGAGAGACAGAGACAGAGACAGAGACAGAGGCACTTGCACTTGCACTTCTGTCTCTCTCTCTCTCTCTCTCTCTCTCATGGGACTTGCCCCCTCGCAGGGCTCCTCATTGGCCCTGCGCCCTGTTACCCCGCCACCATTGCCCTGTGGTTATAAGTGTCCCGGCAGTTGGGACCCGCCCCTCCCGGAAGTCAATAAATCCTTGGCGGTTCTCCGTCCGGCCGCGGCTTTCCCCGGCCAGCTCCAGCAGTTCCGGCTGATTGCCGGCACGTGGCTGTTTCTCCCTGGCAGCCTCGGCCCCCCCAACCCTGTCAGTGAGCGCCCGGCAGGGCGCAGCGTCGCCAGGCCTCCCCCCTTGCGCGAGGCTTCTGGCGTTCCCCCTCGCGCCTGGCTACAGCGGCTCGGGGTTTCCCGTCCCGGGCACGCCAGGCAGCGCTGCAGGGAACGGAAGGGAGGGGGGAGGGCCATATCTGGAGCTCCGCAGGCCGGGGCGACGCCGGGAACAAGCTGGGCGGCTGCGACGTCGGCAGCGGCGGCGGGAACAAGCTGCGCAGCGGCAACGGCAACGGGCCAGGTGGCTGCGGCGGTAGCGGCGGTGGCAGCAGTCAGCTGACGGTCCCCCAACCCTCACCCGTGAGTGGCAAGCCCTGTGGGGCTTGACAAAGAGAAGAGAAAGAGAGGAGAGAGGGAAAGAGAAAAAGTGGAAAGAGAAAGAGGAAAGAGAAAGAGGGGAAAGAGAGAGAGAAAGTTAGAGGAAAGAGAGGAAGAGAAGAGAAAGAGGAAAAAAAGAAAAAGAGAAAAAGAGGAAAGAGAGAAAGAGAAGAGAAATAGAGGAAAGAGAAAGAGAGGAAAGAGGGAAAGAGAAAGAGGAAAGAAAGAGAGAAAGAGGAAAGAAGAAAAGAGGAGAAAGAGAGGAAAGAGAGAAAGTTAGAGGAAAGAGAAAGAGGAGAGGAAAGAAAGGAAAGAGGAAAGGAAGAGAAAGAAAG
>NW_015387691.1:491109-517163 GCF_001527695.2 Protobothrops mucrosquamatus
TCTTACCCTATCTTATCCCTTACTAATAATATACAGGTAATCCTCGACTTACAACAGTTCATTTAGTAACTGTTCAAAGTTACAATAACACTGAAAAAAGTGACCTATGACAATTTTTCACACTTACGATCACCGCAGTATCCCCATGGTCACATGATCAAAATTCAAATGCTTGGAAACTGGCTCATAATTAGGACCGTTGCCGTGTCCTGGGGTCATGTGATCAGCTTTTGCAAACTTCTGACAAGCAAAGTCAGTGGAGAAGCTAGATTCATTTAATAACCGTGGTACTAACAACTGCAATGATTAACTTAACAACTGTGGGAAGAAATGTCATAAAATGGGGCAAAATTCACTTAACAAATGTCTCACTTAGCAACATAAATTTTGAGCTCAATTGTGGTTGTAAGTCGAGGACTGCCTGTAATAAACAGTCAACATTCAATTATAAACAACAAAAGTCTAATAAGATCTACCAGAAATTGTAACATACTACATTTTAACCTTAATCTAATAAATCCATTTTGTATTCTAATTTATCACTTCCTACTTATAAACAGATTTTTAAAATCTTGTCATTCAGTGCTTATTAAAAAGAAATTCCATTAATACCTATCAGAAATCATAATATATTATCCTTGATCAAATAAGTCTACTTCAAATTCCTTTTGTTTATTTTTTCTTTATCTTTAAACCTATCAGATAATATTTCACAAGCTGATTTCTTACTTTGTTTCAGGACTTCATTAGTTTAATATGTTTTTTTGTAAATCCAACATAAGGCTTTCCTATCACTCTTCTGATTTATTATTTGTAGGTGCTTTTATTTGTAAATCCATTGTGGCATCTTTTTCCATATCGCTCTTCTGATATTTTTAAATCCATTTTCAGGTCTACAACATCTTTTTTTCCATATCACCTTTATAATCTGGCATTTTTAAAAAAAATCCACATTCAAATTGGCATTGGTTTCTGTTTTATCCAGTAAGATACGTTGTTCTATATCCTCTGTTATAGTATCAGACAATCTTGTAAGTAATTTTGAGTTCATTGTTCACAAACAGCCTTAGATTCTTCTAGTCAAATAGTATTGATCTATTGTATTAATGGCCTGCTTCTTCTTTAATTGTAATTGTTAGTTCTCTCTGATTCCCTGTAGTCAACTTTCAAGTTATCTCTTACCAGTTGTTTATTTTCCAGTCAACAAAACTTTTCCATGTAAGGATTTCTGACAATTAATTTCAAAATCTTCATATATTCTTTTATAACATTTTGAAACACCTCACAGGAAATATTCTTTCAAGTCATTCTATCCCTTTAACTTTTCAAAAATCAATATTCTGGTCTCCCTTTTGCTGTTTTTCAAAAATTAAGGTTTTTTTTTCTTTTTAATCCCTAAACTTACATAGAACTTCTTTCTTCCAAGGTAGGAGAGTCTCCTGTTCTAATGTAACGTGTCCTTCATCTGCCGTCCAGAAGGTTCTTCATAAGGAAATAATAAGCAGCTTCCTAAAGAGAGAGAGAACATCCTGTGTTCCTTTGAAGGAAGGTACTGAATCGTACCTCAGGCAAGATGGCCAACTCCCAGAGCTCTCAAACCGGCTGGAAATATTTATTTTATTTTCTCTCTGCAGGGAAATTCTGTATGGAGCAAACTGGTGGTTGATCCTTATTCTCTCCTTGATCTGGAGAAAAGTTTCAAGGAGCCAATCCATTCACTGACTCCTTTTTTCACTGCAGTTGTCGGCTCCGCACTGGTTTCCCCAGAAGTTGCTATGTTACAGGTTTCTGAATGAAAGTTAGGGTACAACTTTACTTTTCTTGTGTGTGTGTGTCTCAGGGGATCGATTGAACTGTCTTATTTTTTTATTATTTGACATCACTATTGTTATGATTTTGTACTCCACATCATATGTTATATACTACTGGCACATCTTCTTGGACTACGTCTATAAATATACTTGTATGTTCTTGTGGATTGAACTGGACATAACAGTTGACTGCAACAGTGTAGACAACCCAATCAAGGTATATGTTTGTAACATGCATATGTTATGGCAGCTTCTGCTCTTTTAGGGTTTCATTAAAGCATACAATTTGACCAGGAATGGTTCAACCTTTTCATACAGTCGCACAGTATGCTAACTAATTTTTTGGGTTGTTCGTTTATTCTGGAGGAGACTGAATGAAGTAGGCTGTTCTAGAATAATGAACTTTATGCAGAATTTCATGTACATTTTGTGTGTTTGATTTGGTTTTGGCTTAGTATGATAACTTAACTACTAGGTTTTAGATTTTGAGGTTTGTAAAAGAAAGTAATACACTCTCATCTCAAAAAATGAGAATATATATCTAATATATATTTTTGTCTAATGCCATGTGTATAAATAACATATGGCATATGAAACTTGTGGCTCAAACAATATCTGTCAAACAAATGTCTTATTTTTTACAGTGGAAGCATCTGTTCATGGCAGCAATGTGCACTGTTCAGATAAGACAATTGAAGCAGCAGAAGCCTTGCTTCATATGGAATCTCCAACCTGCTTAAGAGATGCTAGAAGTCCAGGTATGTGAATCATGTTAAATGTCTTATCCTTTTTACCATATAGCTAACCCCTAGGTAATGTTCAGTATAAACAGTTTCCAGACCTTCAAGTTACCTTAATTCGGATGAGAAGAGTGGAATATTAATTGGTTATATTTAATTATGTCTTTCTGCTCATAGGGCATAAGTAATTTTGTTCCTAAAACTGGTCTACAAATTATATACTGCATGTGATATGTAATGTTACCCAGTGCAATATTGCATTATTGCATGAAAACAATTTGCTGTAATTCATAATTACTGTATGAATTACAGATGTTTGGAACATATACTGCACATTTTCTGTTTCCAGAAAACTCCATGTAATAAGAATCTTTTTAGATTGATCTATACATCAATTAATAAATCTCAAGTTTTCTCAACCGAAGCCAATAGAAAAAATCTTTTCTTGTATCTTAGTTTTAATTTTCTTTCTGTTTGTATCATCAGATTAAAATTATCCATATTCATTGTAGGTTTCATTATTATCTTAACAGCAATTTGTGGTTTGTATCTAGTGATAATGTCACAGTTTATAAAATGGAAGGAAATGATATCTAATGAGGAACAAACTAGACTATAACATCCATGGATTAGCTAAAATGAAATATTTAACCAACAATTGTGGTTCATTTCAGTAGAAAATCCTAATTCTCTCAATTTATAAAATGAATGTCACATAGAGCAGAGGTCCCCAACCGTTTGGGCACCAGGGACTGGTTTTGTGGAGAGAGGCTTTTTCGCAGACCAGAGGGGGCATGGTTTTACGTGTTGCCTGCATCCTGCGGATGGGGCTTCACTTGTTTGCACGGACCGGTTTCTGGCATGCCACGGACTGGTGGCGGTCCATGGACTGGGGCTTGAGGACCCCTGACATAGAGAATAGTTATTTCCAGACTGTAATGTATACAAACATTCCAGTACCGAAAACAATTACCGGTACTCTTTGATTTAAAAAAGTGCAGATCAGGCCCATGTATCATATAACAAAGGCAGAATACCCAGTATTGGGTATTCTAGCAACTGAATGCAGATGAATGATGAGAAAACTTTATTTTGTATTTGGCACCTTTGGGGAATGCTTACAAAATTTGAAATAGATTTAGCTCATTTATAACTTGAAAAATCTGGATTTTTAAAACAAATATTTATCTTATTTATTTATTTGCTTTCTTTAGTGGAAGTTTTTGTTCCACCTTGTGTGTCAACTCCAGAGTTCATCCATGCTGCAATGAGACCAGATGTAATTACTGAAACTGTTGTGGAAGTATCTACTGAGGAATCTGAACCAATGGATACATCTCCTTCACGAACTTCTCCAGAAATCCATGAGCCCATGAAAAAAAAGAAAGGTATTTTGTGTATGTTTGTATGACAATTAAAACAAAAAAAAAGCAGCAGAACAGTTCAATGACCCACAGCATATTTTCCATACGATCATTTGCCTAGAAAGTCTATTCATATTGATATTTTTATTTAAGTAGCAAGCTTTCCACTGATTAGTATTTGATATTTTTATTTAAGTAGCAAGCTTTCCACTGATTAGTATTTGGTTGGAACAGGTTAAAGATTGAGTTGCCAGTAAACAATTGTAAATGCTTACTTAAAAAGAAATATTTTCATGTTGAGGCTTAATGGTCTTTGATTGACTGAATACATCAATTAATTTTACTTTGACACGACAAAGGTGATTATAATTATGGTTGCACTTGCCTTCTACTGTTTTCCTACTCTGCTGGAATAGTGCTCTAGATTGCAAGTAGGACATATTAACCTTTCTGCTTCAGAATTTGTAAAGCTGCATAAGATAAGCCTTGATGATTTATTTTTGTTAAACTAAACTGTGAAAGAACCAAAGATGAGAAATACTACTTTTTATGATTGTTTCATTCTAATAAATTGTTCTCTGCAGCTGGCCGTAAGCCAAAATCTCAAGCGCCATCAACCATTTCCAGTTCATCTCCGGACCTGGGTATAAAAAAGAAGCCAAGAGAGGGCAAAGGTAATATGCTAATTATGTTTTATTTTAAATATTTTGAAATATTTAGCAAAACATATTTCCCATAACATTAATGGCTAACAATAAAGGTATATTGCAGCCAGTCTTTTAAGAGTTTTGAAGTTTCCCCCCCAATCAACTAAGTTACTGCTAGAGTTTTGGTTTCTGGTATGTATTTCTATTTATACATAGATTGGGAAATGTGATTTTTTTTCAGCTGAAATTTTGATCCTTCTGCTGAAAATTTACAGTAGCATTTAGCATATTTACAGAGTATTTATTACTATTGATCAGTGTCTCCTTTTCTTCAGAAGCACAATATAATGTACATAGCAACTCCTTCTTCAGTTTTATTCTACAACAACAGGGTAGGTTCAGGTGAGAGAAAATGACTTGCTCAAAGTCATTTAGGGGCCCTCAGTGCTTGAGGATGGATTTGAACCAGAGTCTTTTCAGTTCTAATAAGAAAATTTAACCACCACATCCCACTAATTCTCCACAAAGTTTTCTTGCGGTCTCCTTTTCATTCCAGTAGGTTGTTTCAATATCTCTGAAAAGGAGAGGCTAAACTTAGATTGAGATTGCAAATTAGGGGTGTTAAAGCTCTTTTCCCTTCCCTTTCTCGATCGTCATATAGTTAATAAAATTATTTCCTTACTGCTATTAATTCTATCAAAGACGAGCATAAGGGGTACAATCAACTAAAAACATAGAAAATATATCAGAGTCTACATAATAATAATAATTATAAAAAGCTAAAAAAATATAAAATAGAATATATTTAAAAATCAAAAGTCTAAAAGAAATCTAAATGGAAAGGTAGGAGCATTAGATGGGTGTAGGGGAGCCTAAAGGTGTGGCAGACTAAATCTACCACAACATAGAGCCCTCTGGTATGATGAACTAGGTATTCATTAAGACTGTTTTATGGTACAAGTCTTGATGGATTTTAAGCACTGCTGTGCAGAACTTGACAGCATTATATATTATAGCAGGGGAGGTGTAAAGCAGTAGGGAAGTGTAAAATTGTCATGTGGGCCTTGGGTATGTAAGCAATAGTGAGATGAAGCTAGTATGAATGTCTCTGTAATACAGGCACTGGAGAAGCACATGTTTCTGTGTATCCAGAGTCATAAGGGCATTATCTCTCCAGGTAAGAAATGTTCCTGTATTGGCGTTCAAGGACATTTGAGGGGAAGGTATTGGTGTTAGTTGTATGTCCTGGAGAGTGACAGCGTCTTGTTTAATCTTGAAAAGCTAAGTAGAACTGGATTTATTTAGTGTTTGAAGGGAGACTCCCAAGAAATATGAGGACTGTAAGACCAGAATGAGAAGTTAAAAAAATACAACTGAAAGCAGACCTGCTCTGCACTTTGCCACAAAAATGATAGGCATCTGTCCATGGATTCACCAGTCTGTCTGTAATAAGACCTCACTTTTGCTTAGTAGTTGGAGAGAGATTATTGGTCAGTCATTTTGAGCACCTATTGGAGTCTATTTATTGACTTTTATTTGTTGCATACAGGTTGCATGTCTGTGCATTAACCTTATTTGGTTGCTCATTATATTTACTTCGTCTCATCATGTATCTGTGTCTAATAAAGTTGTTTAAGGTTGTAATATTTGTTTTAATGTTTTTTGATGGTTGAACAAGTTATGGGCGATACATTCCATTAGGTAGGTGAGAGGAAGACACATTACTGGCCACAAAGTTTATTCTAATTTCCCTGGTTAGCATTTGCAAATTTTGATATATTAAAATAATATTTTGCTAATGGGTCTTTATATAGTGTATTTATTAATAATAAGTGGTTTGTATATGTAGATACATGGTGGCTTGTTGTATATTACATATTACATTACATATAATACATTACATACTTAGACCTTTATATTGTCTAATAAACATTAGTTATTTAGAGAAAAACCTGTATCCTCCCTTCCCTGCCCTCAGATTTATAGTAGCATTAAGACACATAACGTGTTTGGCGATTTCTTAATATAGCCATATATATTCTGAATAGCTTTTTAAAAAAAGATCTGAGAATGACTTTCATTTTGGCTTGCTGTTTATAAATCTTGCTAAAAATGAATTGGATATCTTTCTTTCTTTTGCTGATATAAGAATAGTAGATTATATATTGCTTTGAAGAAAATTTGATTACTTAATCTTGAAGTTATTAGTATTAGATATTCTTGGGAAATACATAAGCTTTTTAAATAATGTATACTTTTCATACATATTTCAGATAAAACTTTTAATAAATTTGATGCTAATTAGTTTAGTATTTTGGCAAGGAGATGACATCTTTTAAATAACATCAAATTTCGACATTTATTCTTTATTATTATTTGATTATTTATGTATACAAGTATTTTAAATGAAATTAATAATTAATAATGCTTTCATTCCAAATGTAAAAATATGGGATGTTCGTTTAGGAAATTACAAATGCATTTGTAAGATGATTGGAAAAATACTAAAAATTACATAGCGAATTCTTACTCTAGAAAGCTTTCAGTGGATATTTCTGCCATATCATTTTAAATAAGGAAAACAAAACTGTAGTTTTAAGTATGCCCTTTAAAAAATTGGTTTCTGGCCATTTTTAAAATATATTTAATATATATTATTATATTAATGCCCAGCTTTCATAAAAATACTATGCAACATAGCAATTAAATGCTATTCCAATAGTTGGCTCAATTATTTGCATGATTTTGTTTGTTTAGAGGTAATTAGCTCTTTGATTTGCTGAAATATATGTTTTGCAAATAGGAAATACAACCTATTTGTGGGAATTCCTTCTGGATTTACTTCAAGATAAAAATACGTGCCCTCGATATATCAAATGGACTCAGCGAGAAAAGGGCATTTTTAAACTTGTGGATTCAAAAGCAGTTTCCAAGTTGTGGGGAAAACACAAGAACAAGCCTGATATGAACTATGAGACAATGGGAAGAGCCTTGAGGTAAAGAAAAAAAAAAAGTGATATTGAAATAGTTTTTTTAAAACTAATATAGGTATCATGCTTTCTCTACAACCTTTTTAACGTTCTTAAACTAATATTCCTTTTTTTTTCATTCCTAAGAAAAATATTATTTATTTCATTTGTCTTCTAAAATTAAGTACTGATATGCAATTTTAGTTAGAAAAAATTGAGGTACCATTTTTATGAACAAAAGAGCTCAAAGGTTAGAAACCTAATGGAAGTAGTTTATTTAGATTAATGTTCTACGCTTTTTGTACTTCTTTCAGATACTATTATCAAAGAGGAATTCTAGCAAAAGTTGAAGGACAAAGGCTAGTATATCAATTCAAGGAAATGCCCAAAAATATTGTTGTTATTGATGACAAAAGTGAGTGTGGCGGTGAAGATTTAGCCATGTCCACTGATGAGAAATCATTGGAACGTGTATCACTGTCTGCAGAAAACCTCTTAAAAGCAGCGAGTTCTGCTCGCACAGGAAAAAGCACTTCTCAGTTGACCTGCACAAGATCAGAAAAATCTATTGCCAGAGTGAGTATCTCCTCACCTGGACATGATATGACATCTTGTTCTCCCACCACAACTACCGTTTCAGCAACAACTGCTCCCAGGTTAGTGCTATATGATTTACATACTGAGTAGCCTAGGTCAGTGTTTCTCAACCTCAGCAATTTTAAAATATGCAGACTTCAACTTTCAGAATTTCCCAGCCAGTTGAAGTCCATGCATCAAAAGTTATTGTTGAGAAACACTGGCCTAGATCAAGATCCATATGTTATGCTAAATTGGGGCAAAAATTAATTTTAAGTCATTTGTTTATTTTTTAAAAAAATCAAATAGAATACATAATTATTTCCAGGGATATTTTTATTTTTTTGCTTTTGTGATATTGTTCAAAGTTCTTATACAGGTAGTCATTAATTTAAACAACCACAGTTAGGACCAGAATCTTGGTTGTTGAGCAAAGCAGTCATTAAGACATCACGTGACCCTTTCACCCAACAGCTGCAATTCCAGCATTCCTGGTTATGGTTGTTAAGCAATCTCATATAGGCTGTTAAGTGGAGTCTCAGGCAAGATGTGCTGGGTGCTTTGGGTTGGTAGAGATCATGGGAGGCCTGATGCAGGCCATGTTTGAGTCTCTTATCTGCTCAGTGGCTGAAAATCTTCCCTACCATCCACCACACTTGCTTGCTTCCTGTGTTGAGCCTCCTTACCTTAACTGCTGTCTCTCTGCTCTGGTGCTGAAAATGCTCCCTTCTGAAATGCAAGCATGCTAAACCTCCACACATGCTTAGGAGTGACAGGAATTTGCTAGAATGAGTTTGGAAAGGAATCCCATTTCCCAGCAGAGAAACAGTTGAGACAGTTGATTTTTCCAAGAGTCCAGCTGCCGCTGTTGGGAGGTACAAACTCCTCCCCCCCCCCAAAAAAAAGAATAGCATGTAGGCCTTTGGCTCAGATGGCAGGAAAGGGATGGCAGAGCTGGAGGAAGCCCAAGAGTGACAAAGAGTGACACTCCCTTCCCCTTCCTTTTCCTGCCCTTTTTCTCTTTGCCATCCTGTTAGTTTTCCTCCTCCCCGCCTTCTTCCCCCCCCCTGTATTCAGCTATTATTGCTCACTCCCAATTCATCCCTTCTCTTTCACACACACACACACACACACGTGCGTGTACTCTTCTCCCACTTTCTGCCTTTTCTCTCCCCTACACGTGTGTACGCTTTTACACCCATCCGCCTTCCTGAGCTGAGCCTTTCTCTCTGTTCTGCAGGGAGGATTTTCAGTGTTATAGTGGAGAGACAGCAATAAGGTAAGAACTCTGGCTGGAGCCCTGGGAGGCCCAGCGCAGGCTACACACGAGTGTCTCTCTACTCATAGGCTGAATTTGTTCTCCCTGCTGAAATTGAAATGGAAAGCATTGAGTTTCTGGGAAAGATTGTAAATAGTGATCAGACGATTGTTGGGCACTTGGCAATCGGTCATTAAGTGCAAACGGTTGCCAAGTGCCCAGTTCACAGTCCTGTGACTGCGTGGCAGAAGAGTCACAATGTTTTTTTTTTGACAGTTGGAAGTGCTTTACAAGCCGTGAAGCACTTTTTCAAAGACTATTGTAACTTTAAACAATTGTTACATGGACTGGTCATAAGTTGAGGATTGCCTGAAGCAATTTTTGGAGGGCTCTAGGCCTGTATCTATAATTTTGAAGAGCTGTGTGTGGTTCTGGGCCTCAGGCAAAGCTGTTTTGAAAAGAAAGTCTATCTCTTGCCTTTTTGGCAAATGGTTTAACTGTAGCCTTTATCTATCTATCTATCTATCTATCTATCTATCTATCTATCTATCTATCTATCTATCTATCTATCTATCTATCTATCATCTATCTATCTATCTATCTATCTATCTATCTATCTATCTATCTATCTAACAAATTTATAATACTAGGAATTTGTCAACTTAAAATAAAAACTGTTGGGCTAATCTAAAATGACAGTGTTTTGTTTTGCTTTGTTCTGTTATTTATTAGATTTATATCCTATCTTTATTTTAGTAGCAATAAGGAGTGATAAAGTAAGTTCTGAAACTTCAAAGAATTCAGTTTGGAATTGGAGTAGGGAAAGAAACCTTTGTCTTTACTTCAAATTTATAAAATATAATTGTTTCTTTTTGATTAAAAAGATATTTTGTTTAGTTAAAGCATGTATCTATGTCACAGATTTCTGGTTTTAATGTAGTGTTTATCTTCATCTATTTAACAGAACTGTTCGGGTGGCTATGCAAGTGCCTGTTGTAATGACATCTCTGGGACAGAAAATATCAACTGTTGCAGTGCAGTCAGTAAATGCAGGGTCGCCATTGATTACCAGCACAAGCCCAACAACAGCAACAACCCCAAAGGTAGTTATCCAAACAATCCCTACAATGATGTCATCATCTGCTGAAAATGGAGAGAAAATCACAATGCAGCCTACAAAAATAATCACCATCCCTGCTACACAACTTGCGCAATGCCAGTTGCAAACAAAAACTGGCTTGCCAGGGACAGGAAGTATTAACATAGTTGGAACACCTCTGGCTGTCAGAGCACTTACTCCAGTATCTTTAGCCCACGGGACACCACTGATGAGATTATCATTGCCTGCCCAGCAGGCAAGTAGCCATACTCCACCCAGGGTAATTAGTGCTGTTATAAAAAGTCCAGAGGTCAAATCTGAAGCAGTGGCTTTAAAGCAGGAACGGGAGATTAAAACCCTGCAACTAGTACAAGAAGAGAAACCAGCAGATGGAACCAAAACAGTCACTCATGTCGTCGTTGTTAGTACACCCTCAGCTATTGCCCTACCTGTACAAGTGAAAACAGAAGGAATAATAACATGCGAAAAATGAAAAAAAGCAGCTGTGAACATTAATTACATAGACCATTGTGGAATTAAGCAAACTGACATACATAGGAAGCCAGGGAATTGGACACAAACAAGAAGTGAAAGAACTGATTTTTTTTTTAAATTGTTAATAGTTATGCAGATATTAGAAATTTACTGGAAGCAAAATAATGTCCCATGTTTCAGTGGGAATTGAACTAGATCTACACACTGACACAGTTGCCTCTTGTAAATCGGGGTTAAGCTGATGAAGAAAGAAAATTCCTGGAGCCGAAAGGAATAGCGGATGAGCACTCAGGAGGCTCACTGCATTACCAGTTACACTAAGACATGGAACACTAAACTGGTTCTGTGCGAGATTCTTGGCTTATGTAGATGGAGGGGGCATCTAGAAGAGGCTCATTGTTACACAAGACACATTTGATGCATTTGAATATGCATACCAGCAATTACTACTGTGTACTCACAGTGTTCAACTGGTGCTATGTGAAAAACTCTGCTACTAGGTATTTTTGAATGTGAATAAGAAAAGAATTAAAGAGCTTCTTACAAGAAGTTGAAGACTTAGAGAATTTTTTTTGTCCCATGCAGCTTAAGCAGATTTTAAAACAAAAGCCTTAGACTGATTTTCAGTTACCTTTGTTGAAATAAGCTAATGGCTTGTTTGTGTAAAGCATTTTTTATTAAAACAATTTTTTTAAAAAATCTTATACCTAGCACAGTATTGTTATAGAATTACCTGTAACATATTTTGTACGGTAATCAAGTCTGTTGGTTTCTTAATTGTGGTCAAAGCGGCCAGAGGTTGCTTAGCCTCTTGCTGCTTGGATCATCCACTTCGCCTGGACATCTCTGCATACATTTCAATTTCAGCTTTTACTCTGTCACTTGAAAGGTCACGCTTGGCATGAACTCTTGTCAGGTAGATTAAAAGCCTGTATATTTTTTAGTTGAAGTTAGAGGAAAGTACCAGTGTTCAGAATGAACTATAATAGTTTGTATATTCAACATTTAAAGTATATTCTATTTTGTTGTACTCTTGTTTCAAAGTGTATTCAAGTAGGTTTTACTGAAATACAGATATGAAATTTAAAATTGGTGTTTCTTTTTTCCAAGCCTTAATGTGC
This sequence comes from Protobothrops mucrosquamatus, assembly GCF_001527695.2. NCBI lineage: Eukaryota > Metazoa > Chordata > Lepidosauria > Squamata > Viperidae > Protobothrops > Protobothrops mucrosquamatus. The sequence goes on from NW_015387691.1 coordinate 503,190, forward strand.
CTCTGGTGTTTATCCAGATCAACAGTGCTACGTAGTTTTCTACTTCTGGTCTCAAAACTTAGTTTCAGAAATAGCACAGAATTGGAAATATACCAAAGAATTAAGTTAATTATCTCAGTTATTCTACTGAATATAAGAGAAATACCTAGTTGATAACACAGTGGAAAGGACTTGTATGATAATTTAATTTAAACTATTAACAGTTGTAATTGGGTGACTGGAATTGTGTTTACACTTGTGTTATACTGTCTTCCAGTTTCAGAATGAATTAGAGTAGCAATAGCCAGCTTCATAGGAGTGAATGGGATTCCTTGAAAAGGAGGGGGAAGAGACATACAGATGTCAAGCTCAAAAAATTAGGAGTTCAGGCAGTTCAAATGAATATAAAGGTTTATTGCAAGATTAAGCTCTCTACAAAAATCTGAACCACTAACAATCAAAGCAAATTGGCAGTCGATAAGAATCAAGGGAATTCAAGGTGGGCTGGATTTAGATCTCTTGTCCCAGGAGTGGACATCTCAGCAAATTCACCACAAGGTCAGGCTGCACAGTGCTCAGAGAATTGCAAAAAATCCAGGAGTTAGATCTCAGACTCTACAGGCCTCAGTTAGCATGTTAAATATTAAAGTTAATGACAGTGCAATTAGAAAAACATTGAACAGGTATGTTTTGTTTGGAAGGGTTGCCAGGTGAAGCTTCTTCTCTCTAAAAAGAACATGGCAGCACGGCTTAGGTTTGCAAAGTTGCATCTGAACAAATCATAAGAAACACTTCTGAAAAACTGTCCTTTGGACAGATGAGACCAAAGTGGAGATATTTGGCTATAAGGCACAATGCCACATTTGGTGAAAATCAAACGCAGCATATCAGCACAAACATCCCATATCAACCATCAAGCACAGTGGTGGAGGGTTGATGATTTGGGCTTATTTTGCAGTGACCGGACCTGGGTACCTTGCAGTCATTGAGTCAACCATGAACTCCTCTGCACACCAAAGTATTCTAGAGCCAAATGTGAGGCCACATGTCTGACAGCTAAAGCTTGGCTGACATTGGGTCATGCAACAGGACAATGAACTTGAGCATACCAGCCAATCTATAACAGAATGGCTGAAAAAGAAAAAAAACCAAGGTGTTGCAATGGCCAGAAGTCCAGGCCTCAACCCAACTGAAATGCTGTGGTGGGACTTCAAGAGAGCTATGCATTAAAAAAAATACCCACAAGCCTCAATGAACTGAAGCAAAGTTGTAAAGAAGAATGGGTCACAATTCCTTCACAATGATGTAAGAGACTGATAAAGTAATACAGAAAACAATTACTTAAAAGTTATTGCTACTGAAAGTGGTTCTACGAGCTATTGAATCATAAGGTATACTTAGTTTTTCACATATGGCTTCTCCACTTTGGCTTTCTTTTGTGAGAGAACTTTTATAGAAATTTGCTTTCCCAAAGTTCTGTATTTTAAAGGGCAGGTCATCAACAGCTTTCTCTCCTTGAACTATGTGGGGGAAATATCTCCAAATTTTACAGAGTTAGATATGGTTGAAATTAAGATAATGCTTAATGGGGAAAGTGGGAAAGTGAACAAAGCTAGAACATATAGCTCGATCTGAGATCATATTATATATGATGATGCTGGAATTATTTGCAGTGTAAGTAAGAGTTCTTTAACGTTTATATTAAGTATTTCGAAGAATATTGGACAATATTTTATCTCAGTTGTTGCATTCTGGCCATTTGCAGTTCTTTACATGTAGAATTCTGTAAAAATAAGATGTCTTCACTTCTAATGGTTTCCATTTTATCTTTTATAGCAAATAATTGTCATATTGCAAGTTATTTTTCTGGGATTCAATTATCATTTGTGGTAATATATTCCTTGGAAGAACTTGCTGTTGTAATTGGAATTATGTCTTAGAAAAATACTCCTTGAAAGGAAAATGTGTGTCAACCTCTTTTCATTCTTGACAATATGGCCTGAATCCAAATAAGGATGACATCATTTAAATTGTGCTAGTGTTATGCATAAGAGTTCCAAGTCTTCTTTCATGTTGTACTACAAAATACTGAGTAAAATCTAAGCACTCTTAGCCACTGTAGATCAGGGGTGTCAAACTGCCGGCCCGCGAGCCGGTTTCACCATACCGAAGCCGTGCCCACCCCATTGCCGGCAATGCAAAAAGAGTTGTGATGTGTCGTGACATGTCACGTGACGTGGCCAGTTTGACACCCGTGCTGTAGATGGAGTCAACCACAGAGAGTTGGTTCCATCTTTTCAGGCAGCAAGGCAATGATTAAATCTTTTCCGTATCCCATGGAGGAATGCCTTTGCTCCAGTCTTTATGCTCTGTCTTGGAGACAAAGCAACCACTTTCCATCAGCTCCATTTTGTGAGCTAAAGATCAATGCTATCCTGGCAATGTGAAAAAACATTCCAGCCCAGCAAATCAGTAGGAAGCTGCAAGCAAGAGACCTACTTGGTCTGGAAAAACAGCTTGGGAGATGGGCCTATCAGAACTCCAGAGTTGATGGAACATGGAAATAAGGCAGGGGTCTTCAGACTTGGCCCTTTTATGACTTGTGGACTTCAACTCCCAGAATTCCTCAGCCAGCGTGTCTAGCTGAGGAATTCTGGGAGTTGAAGTCCACAAGTCATAAAAGGGCCAAGTTTGAAGACCCCTGAAATAAAGAGTGGTACCAGCTTTGAGCCCTCCTGTAATATGGAAGGGTTGAAAGCCAGTCAGAACCCTTCTATTTCCATCTTGATAGGCTAGACATTGTATGACACAGTTTCTGACAATTTGAAAAAAAATCTTTTCCACCCCATGTTGGTAATAAGGAATGCTCAGAACACTTAAATCTTCCAGCCAGAAGGCTGCAGCCTGTTAACAGTGAGGTCATTGCCCTGAGATGCAGAGTCCCATTTTCAATGATTCTTTGCTGAAATAGTTAAAAGGGAAATGGGTGGAATTCAGCCTAAAGAAATCCAATAGTATCGGGGCTTCTTATCCTTACCAAAACTTGATTGTGTGAACAAATAATCTCTGTAGAAATCGGGTACCTAAGAGAACAAATTAATAAACTAACTGCAGCAGCAAACTTAGTTCAGACATCTGTAACGAAAGCCAGTTGTCTGCAGATACATGACCTGTGGTTCACACATTGGAAGATGGACCATCAGTCAAAAGGCAACATCACAAAAAAATTTCAGAGAAGTAACGGGAGTGGCAGTAGAGAAATCTTTGTGTACAGCCCCAAAGAAGGAAGAATGCAGATAGAAGATGTCTTAAAACATCCTGAGAGACTAGAAAGTAAAATTTCAGCTTGTTTAGATAGGAAGTATATATTGAGACCACCAAAATACTCATTCTATAGCCAGGTTGAATTAAAAACCAAGACAAATCCTTCTTGGCATAACACTACAGGTACTTAACTACAGTTTGTTTAGTGACGGTTCAAAGCTACAACAGCACAGAAAAAGTGACTAATGAATATTTTTCACATTTATGACTGATGTAGCATCTGCATGGTCATGTGATCAAAATTCAGATACTTGGCAACTGATTCGTGTTTAGGATGTTTGCAATGTCCTGGGGGTCATGTGATCACCTTTTGTGACCTGACAAGCAAAGTCAATGGGGAAGCTGGATTCGCTTAACAACCGAGTTAACTAACTTAACATCTGCAGTGATTCCCTTAACAATTGTGGCAAGCAAGGTCGCAAAATGGGACAAAAGTCACTTAACAAATGTCTCACTTAGCAACAGAGGTTTGAGGCTCAATTGTGTTTTTGAGTTGAGGACTTCCTGTACTACTTTCCATGTAGGTGAACAACTGTAGAAATTCTAATACACTTTGAAATATCTTCAAAAACAATACGCAGGTTTGAGATTAACACTTAATTTATTCAAGTAGAAGGCACAATCCAAGACAACCTCAGCAAAAAATTAACTGAGGCTCATACTAAACTTTATGCTGAACAAAATTTGGTCATTCGGTCCAATATGGGAGGGACGAACCCTGGGTATTCATCTGACCGACTATTGACAGACAGGACAATGCTGTTACATGCAGTGCAACTGTTTTACTTTACAACTCAAGAGCTTAGATATGGGAGGAAAAACTTTGTTACAATTAGAGTTGAATAAGAGCCATACTTTTCTTCAGAAAAAAGGAAACATAGCATAAGCAGCTAGCCAGGCATATTTTTGTCTTTTTTGTCATAGCATGGAGTTAAGAAAAAAAGTCAAGGCTATAGGAGTAGATTATTAATTCTCCATTCATAAATATTTTTCCCATCCCATCCCCACGTCTTTAGAAATCCATGATAAAAGTCTTTGCCTGTACAAACACAGTACATTAAAACACTCCCTATTCCGCTTTATATTTCACCTAATCTTAAAAAGTTCTCTGGGTTTTCATTAAAGGTGAAGTCACATACTAAAGATAGATGGTCTGATGGGTAACGGAAAGATGGGAGCCTATTGGGTCCAATTTGTTCCTCAGTTAAAAGGCTGAGGGCAGCATCTACTTTTAAGGCCTGTTGTGAATACCAGATGTAATCAATTGTATGACTGCATTCTCCAGAAGGACGGATCTTCCATGTGGTGTATGGAGGCTCTGTTAGCCCATCTGTACTCAGATGTTTATAAGCACTGTTTAGGTTTAGACTAGATTCAGCGAATTGCTTATACACTTCTTCTGTAGGCTCAGCATTGAAGTCACCACAGACTATAAGAGGGATCTCTGCATCCTGGGTGATCTGTTTTAGATTTTCAAGAAGATCAGCACCTTGAGCAGATCGAAACCTCTCCCAGCCATTGCGAGCTTTCAAGTGGGTGACAGCAACACAGAACATTTTCCCAGTCTCATTACATTTCAGGATCTGAACTATAGCCACTTGATTGGTCTTGAACTTCATTGCTGTCAACCCAATGTTGGTACTATTAATTAGCGTAAACCTGTCCTTAAGGAAAAACAAGGCACAGCCATCTGGGCCATTGTTACATTCCACATCTAAACATGGAGAACATGGTTTAGGAAGAAAAGCACATTGGTAGCCTAGCCGACTGAGTAATGGCTGAAAAGTATCAAAATAGTGGTCCACTTCTTGTAGACAGAGGATATCAGGCTGGTAAGCAAGGATCTCTTCTAGAATGAGGCACTTCCTTTCCTCCCATCTCAAGGCTTCCATGGGGCATTGGATAAAGTTGTCCTTGCCTTCCCCAAGAGCTGGAATGAAGAAAATATATCAGTTAAGAAAACTTTATTTAGGAAATATTTTCCTTCCCATAAAATACATAAAAACCAATAGTCCAATCCACACTCTTAGTGGAATTCTGTAGAAGCTATTGGTATATTTTTAGTCATCTAGTACTATAGAACCGTGCGACAAATTTGGTCTTCCTTGCTCAAATCTTTTCATGAATGGCATACATTGACTAATACAATTTTATTCATAATCTAGTGAAACAGCAATTTTGCAGTTCCAATTTCGCTTTGCTTAGTAAATTCAAAATAAAGCCTAAAGATGATTATTCTACCATATTTATGCATCATTTTATTTTAATATCCTAAACTATATTCGTATATTTCTAAACCAGGGGATTGAAACTCGTATGCTAACACAGAGTAAAACTACTATATTGCAATGACCATTTTGTGAATAAATATTACTTCCAAACATAAATCATGAAAAAGAAGATACATTTCACATTATCTAAAGGTAAATTCAAGGTGACAATTCCACTGGATTCATATCAACCAAAAGTTTAAAAAACAGCAGTTTAATTCATATATAAGGAATAATCTAAGGTAAAAATACATATGGATCAGAATATGTGGTAGAATCTACAGCTAGCGTGGGCATGGGTGAAGTTAAGAGACTGGCTAGTTTGGGATCGCTGCAGAGAAGGAAGCGAAGGAGTCTTGATCCCCCCCTAAAATCCCTGGAGCCTTTATCTGGTTGTTTATTATTTCTGTGAGTTATAAACATTTGAAATCTTTGCTCTGCCATTTTGTTAGTGATACGATAAAATAAAAAATAATAAAATTATTACTTTCTGGTTGATTTTTTTAAAATAAATATTGAAAAGCTGACATTCAAAACAAGTTTCTACCCAGAAAATAAGGAAAGGGGCTTTTAGGTAGCAAACTTAATTATATCTCATCCATTACTATGCTTTTGATTGGTCATGCTGATTGAAAATTCTGATAATTATAGGCTAACTAAACTATCTATGATCCATTGGGTCATTCTTTGAGAAAAAGGCAGTACAGATGTTCCCCCCACTTTCCATGTGGTATAATCAAGCTGACAATATTTTTTTTATCTCCAATAACAAGGTGTCATGATCATCTCAGAAGAATATATATAGGTTATATTACATGATCATGGGTTCACTGCAATGATCAGAACTTCGAAAATAAAATTGGTCTGAATTTCATAGAAATTCCAATTGTACAGGTATAATGAGTTCTGAATTTTTATGCATTTTTTAAGTTTGTAGATTTGAGATACCTTAATTCAAAAATTGTTCCAGTACCCCAAATCTACTAACTTAAAGAATGCATAAAAAGATCTATCAACTGAATGAAATGAATTTTACAAGGCTCAAATACAATTTCTCAGTTAAGATTGTACCTTGGGCAAGTATATTCCATTGCATAACTCTGATGGGCTGATGATTTCTGACAAAACTGGTCCTCAAGTCCACAAAATCCCTTTGGAGCCGGGCTGGACGGTTCTGAAGAACAATCTGGCATTCTTCAAGCAGATCTTTAGGATCTATAGGATCCAGAAACTCAGGATCTGTTTGTTCCAAGTACTCCTGATGTTTAGTAATGACACCACTACTCAAAGTCTTTGCCAGTGCACTATACAGCCTACTTGTACTGTTGCCCATGGAATACCCTGAAAAAGAAAGAAGAATTTCAGTACAGCAATTCCAATTTCTTCCAATTAACTTCTCTCAGATCAAAACAAATGCATTCATCATTAGAGTTCACATACAATGTGATAGCCTTATAGTGCTGGTAGCCTCCAGTTATAATGAACCTCAGTTTTCAAAATTTGCAGCCAATGTTAAGAGGTATGCTATATAATATAAGCAAGCACAATTGACAGCATATTTTTCAATATGAAGTTAACAACGCAATACTCATTTCCCTTCTTAAATACCACAAATTTAAGTTCCCCTTTTTATGCTGTCCTCTTAGGATATTTCACTTAGTAATTTTTATGATCTCTATAAACAGTTTCAAGCCCTCAGAATCAGCCTATGTTATACCTAACCAGTTGCAGTTTTTTCCAGTTGCCTATTCAGCTCTTTCATTTATTGGACTGATATTTGAAGGTGATCTATCACATTTCAAATATTTTTACCAAGTTGTATAGCACAGCTAATTATGTCAATGGTAGCAGCTATTAAATCTGAGACAGTAATCCAGCAGGATTGCTTCTTGCTAAATAACTCAGCCTACAAAATTTCTGACACGCCACATCATGGAACACAGAACTTTATTTTTTCCCAATCTCACAAGAAAGCCAAATCATAAACATTCTGCTTTATTAACCAGCAAACACATGTTATAATCACAAATCAATTCAAAGCTCATTCACTTCTACTTCTTACTTTCATAAAAAAGATGTTCCTATAATGTACTTTAAAGAAATGCTTGGGTTTACAAAGTATTTTTTCCTGACGTCAGCAATACTCTGCAAAAAAACCAAGGCGATCTGAGGGAGCAAGCTAAAATTTAAAATGGAAAGAACTGCAATATAAAATTGTGCTCTGGCTTTTCAATAGCTTTATTTTTTTCTGCAGATACTAGACACCTCATAATACCATGATCCTACTACTAGTAAGGTGGTGGTTTAAATTCTGTTTATAATATATAATCAAGTGCCATCCTGCCCCTGCTAATCTGAACACCATCATCTTAGGCGCTGCATGTGAACCAAGAAGCTACCCTGCACTTTAAAAAGACGCTATTCATATGATTTCCAGTGTCAAAAGATAAACTTTCCCCCCATATGTTTCTAGTAATAGCAAAGCCTATATTAATCTTTTCAAGGCTGCAAGTGCTTCCCACTACCCTTAAAATAGGGAAATAAGATTTGGACACTTTATTATCTTCCTGTTTCTTCCGACTGCTCTTTGTAATTCTATTTTAGTCCAACAATAGTTTATAATTCACAAAGCAGACCAAGTTGCATTTTGTTGGAAAGTGGGCTTTCTAATAACGAAAAGGTAATATTTTAGAAAGTTCCTAGTTATATTAAACAATAATTACCTGATAAATCGGATGGATACATCAACACAAGTGGTAAACAACTCTAATGGAGAATTGCACACAGAATTGCCAGCCTCCAAAGTCATGTGTGAGCATTTCCTATGCCACTGGTACACAAGAGACACCTAGTGGTCTTTTATATAACTTTTTCCATTGAAACAGCTTTTTTTTAAAAAACAAAATCCATTATCACTATTAGCTTAAATAAAAACTAAATTTATATGTGCTTTTTGTGATGCCTCATCATTTGTTGCTCTTTTATTGCAACCTGACTGAATTGCTTGGAGCTAGCTGTTTCCCTCAGCCTAAGAATAGGGTTCCTGCTCACATAACCAGAATTCCTCAGCAAGTTGAAGTCCATAATTCTTAAAGTTGCCAAGGTTCGAGACCCCTGCACTAAAGTGATTCTCAGTGTTTTTCTCCACCTTGATATTTCAGTCTCATAAATTGACTAGGTGAAGTAAAGCACTCAGTACTTATTGAATGCTGCGGCACTCTTTTTCTTTTGCAATGGAAGATACAAATCTCATCACACACCAAGGCATAGTTTTCATCATCATGATTTGCTAGATAAGAAACAATTGATTTACAAAAGTTCTTGTTTTAAAAATCACAAGGACTGGATTTAAGGCAAGAATAATCCATAATAGCACAATGTGTGAATCTAGTAATCACTGGCTGAACTTTACATTAACCTTTCTTCACAAAAATTCATCAGTTAGCTTGTTCTTTGTCTAATACTAGCAAAATATTCTTGATTTATGTGATTTTCAGGCAAATTCCTTAATGAGTCCATTTATACCATCAGTATCTATCATTCTGTTTCACATTTAGTTCAGTGAATAAGTAATGATTCTTTTCACCAGTGTTCTCTCAATTAAATTCTCAGATGTTCTTCAAGATTTATTTATTTATTTATTTATTTATTTATTTATTATTTCAATTTATATCCCGCCCTTCTCCCGAAGGACTCAGGGCGGCTCACAACATTATTAAAACAAAGAAAGACCCACACACCCCATATGACATATTAGAGAACACTGAAAGTGAGTCATGAACAGCAACACACCCAAAAGCAGAATGTGTGCTTTGAAGCATGTCCTGAGGTAACAACAACCTTTTCAAAAATGTGAAATGTTTTTAATTGGACTAGGAACAAAGGGAATGCTTTAAAAACAGTGTCTGTTATTTCTTTCTATCTCTAAGATCTTAAAATTCTATCATGACAAGTTAAATTAAAAACGATAATGATACCTCTGGAGCAATCCAGTTTTAGATTATAAATCTCACATTGAAGGATATGTGGCATACATAATTGATTGGTTTTGTTCTGAAAAAAATTGAAAGGTTCTAATAAGTTTCCTAGATTTAAGACTTCTCCAAGTCATAATTATAGCTTCACACAGCTTTGATTTTGTTTAAAGACATTGCAATCAAAACCACTCTTCAAATTGTATCTTCATTCTAATTGTGAAATAAACATACATACTATGTTGAATCAGTTTGCTGGATTCAGTGGACTTGTGATTTGATTTTAGCAGTGATGAATCACCAATTCAAATCAAATTACCTTTTAAATCAAGTCACACATTTAAATCAAATTGATTCTGAATTAAATCACAAATTGAACTAGGATCTCAGTTTATTTGTGCACTTCTGTTCACCACAATTATGCTTTCTGAGTTAAACCAAATACACTATTTTGGATTAACATACATCTATACAGTGTTTTTTTTGTAAAAAAAAAAAAAAAAAAAAAGGTGCCGGAACTCACACACGTCATACAACCCGCCTTGCCTACCCTACAAGGTTCCATCCAAAAAAGGTGCCGGAACTCCGTTCTGGGCATTCTATGACAAAAAAAGCCCTGCATCTATAAATGTAGGTGTAATTTCACTGTACAATATGCAAAATGACTTCCTAAACCTGCTGCTTAGAGCCATTTTTAGTAGAGCAGTAGAGAAATGCCAGTGGCAAATGAACATGCAGCTCCAGGAGTACACATTGTACAATAATCCCTTATTCTTAAAATATTTAGTGTTTTCCCAGAGAAAGTTCAATCTATTTAAATTATTTCAAAAGCTACAATAGCTTTGTTCATCAAAATTCATACTGGTGCAAATCCTTTATGAAGTTTTCTGGTCCTGAAACAATTTTATCATTGTACTTTATTGCACAGAATCTTCAAAGAATGGTTAAGTCATTTAACATGTATTTTCCATAAATATGAGCAAGATCTCTCTCCTTCCTCATGCAATTGATAGTTGCATATGGTATATATAACCAGAATAGTAAACTTCTCAAGTTTACTTGCATATTTAATATTATGCAAGCCTTATTCAAGATATGCCTGCAACTGCTATTTTGAAGACAAATCTTAGCTAGAAAAGATGGTTTATATTTCATAGCTATTTTAACCTGCAATTAAGCTGTTCTTCTCCCATTCCTTTCTGAACAATCTGGAGGGATTTAGGCATTTTGGTAGCAACAGTACTAATATCAGAAACAAAAAGTTCTTGAAATTACCAATCTACATAACTGTGAGACTGTCCTGTGTCTCCTCCCAACCCATCTTACAATTTTAGACAGCAATCTGTTATTACCATGCCAAGACTTCTTTGCTAAATTGTTTGGAGATGCTGCAATATTCTAGGTATTTGTAATGCCAGTTTAAAACAGAGGCTGATTCTGTCTAATTCTTGTCTGATAAAGCAGATCATAGTCATCAGCAGAATTATATAAATCCTTAAACTCCTATAGCTGCATTGCAATAGTATGCAGCAGCAAAATCTTAACATGGAACTCATCTCTTACTCTAAAAATATGTACATTCTCTGATGGATCAGACAGCAGCAAACATCTAACAACTGTATATTCTTGAAATTCTAGATATCTTAGTTATAAAACATTTTCCCTTAAATACAATGTTTCATTCCCTTATTAGATTTTTTTACAGCCTATGCCTTCAGATACAATTTGTCAGTAGTTTGCACTTAATTTTTTATATTGAGCTGTAAATCTTTCACAAAAGTTTAAAATATGCAGAGCTTAGGAAATAATGGTATGAAAGTCCACTAGCTGCTTCTGTCTAACCTTGATGCAGTTGAATATTGCTGCTTCCAGCAGAATAAGTAGGTTGCTTAATTGTGCCTATCTAAGTTACAGAAAGTTACTCAATAGTGCTTATGCAATGGTACTGGATTGTTCAACGCAGACAATTAATACCCACAGAACCAGCCAGACCCTGACAGCAATCACTAGGGCCCTTTTACACAGGGCAATTCTAGCAATTTGTATTCAGAAAATAAGCTCAATGAAGCTTGCTTTGGATTAGAATGTCACCAATCAATAATTGGGCTATCATGGCAATTGTAACTGCTGATGTTACAGATGTAAGCTCTGATAAATATTTGCAAGATCCCATGTGTGCTATCATTTATATATTTTTTATAAATATTTCTACAAATACTATTGAACGTGTTTTATAAATTCAGATTATTGCTGGTAGTTTTGTAGATTGTTAAACCAACTTCTATAACAAAAACTTATTTTAATATAATATTAAAAATTAACAATGATTTATAGTAACTAGGTATATTCAATTTCCTAAGTCAAATCACATCCTGGAATAAAGGATGCAAATATGTTATGGGCTATCCAAGGGCTACTATTTCACGTCAACATGAAGCCACTAAGTAAAGCGATTACCAGTTTGGAGTGTGGTATCATCAGTAATCTATGCCTTTCATAATTTCTTGCATTGACTATTGTTGTGCGCTCTGTATAGGGCTGTCCTTGAAAACTACTTAGAAGCTGCAATTGATACAACCTGCCTAATAATGAACAAAAGCTGCCAGTGTTACATAACACCTGTGTGAGGGTTCTGCAATAGGTTTCAATAGGCTTCTGAATATAATTCGAAACACTCATTCCTCATCCTGAGGAATGTTCTGTGGCTTGGTGCTTAGATATCTGCAGGACTGCCTTCTTCATATAGAACCAATCTATCTTCTCCATTGTTCTAAATGGGAATCTCAAGAATATCCTCCCCCCCTCCAAGACAGAGGGCAAAAGTATTGTTTTGAGGACACACTTTGGAACAACTTAGTTCTGGACATTTAAATGGAGTCCTCCTTTACAGTTTTCCAGAAGGCAGTATAGACCAAGTTCTTTCATAGTATCAGTTGAAAAATATTGGGAATTGCTTATTTGGTTGGGGTTTTTTTCTGGAAAATGTGTGCCTCTGATATATGCGTTTACAGTTCCTGAGCAATTTGTGCAAATCACTGTAAGTCTACAGCACTTTTAATATCTCTGGCTTCAAGTAAATAAAGATATACCTAAGATACAGAAAATGTAGCATTTTATATGTAAACTTCTTGTGCTAGATAGCTTAACAGGATACCTTGTTCTGCATAATGTTCTAATGTTGGCTTATTTTGTTTGCCCTACAGTAATGAACAATGGAAAACTCATTTCAAAATATTAAATTAGAAGTTCTCTAGACAATATCCTGAATCGCCTTATTTAAAAAGTTGCTAAAAACTCAGGCTATTTATCCATCTAGTCCTGTACTGACTAGTACTAATTTCCAGGATTCAGGTTCTTTGTACTTGATCTTTGCTAAACTGGAGATGCCAAGGATTGGAATCTTCTCTCTGTCAAGCAAGGATTTTGTTAGGAACTCTGGACAAGACTTTTGACAACATAAGGGTACATTGTGATTAACTCAGTCAAATCAAATTAGGAAATTAAAAAAATACTTTGAATCATTCTATAATCACATATTTGAGAAGGTTTCCAAGAAATGTAGATAGGATGGTCCTATAGATAAAAGGTATCAGGGCTACAGCTGCAGGCAAATTCCTGAGGATAATTTGTTTCTTGCCATTTGAGTGTAGATGGGAAGACAAGACCAAAGATTATGCACATTATAATGTTAAACCAAGGATCTGTGGTCCCAAGGATTCCTTTTTGGCAGAGAAAGATCTTAGTCAGTTTGTTTCCTCATCCTGCTCATTGTTACTTTCTTTCAACTTTCCCATCACCAAAAAGTTGCTTGACCTGGAGTTCCATAGTTTCACATGTTACTGGAAAAACTGGAAAGAAAATACCCTCCTCGAGATAAGATTTTGTCTAAAGTGACCACTTAAGCAAAGTTTATAAAGATACATTATATGCAGATAATTGCCAAAGTTTAACCTCAATCAGGTTAAAAAGAACTAAGGATCATTCTGTTTGAATTAGACTATACCGAATTGGGCAATAAAGAGAAGGAGAAAGATCTGTAATGTTAACATAGCAACAATCCTGAAAGAGCTGAAGTAGTGCTCTTATTTCTGAGTAGGCATTACCCTGAAAGTATTAAAAAAATAAATTTGTGGTTTGTAAGGTTGTTTGCAAATTTTTAGGTGTACAATAATGTTTCAAAGTAGAGACTGTTGTTTGAATATCAAAATACTTTTAAAATATCAAAACAGTCCCTTTTGAATGTGAAACAATTGTTTCAAACCTGAAACAACTACTTTAATGTCTATAAATAATTTTAACATGAAATCAAATTTAGTTTGTATCCTTGTTTCAACTACTATCTGGAGGGTGACTCAGAGCACCCAAAAGTTGGATTTGGCCTTCAACTAGGAATAAGGCATATATCCTCTGCTTTTGGCAAGGAAGTA
>NW_015387691.1:517615-535203 GCF_001527695.2 Protobothrops mucrosquamatus
GTATACAAATTACTAAATAGTCTTGCTTCTCATAACCTATACCCTTGAATTATCCTAGAATGCAGCAATTCTTCAGCAGAAAACAGTCCAATAAATCTGGAGGATGCTAGGCCGGGCAAGACTGAGCTGAACAAACAAGTCAGAAGCTGATAACAGCTGGCAGTGACTTTTTTATGTGCCATATCAACTATGTTATCAAGTTTACATTAAGTTCTTGAAGCAGAAAGAACTAGTGAGCTAGATAAATTATTGCTGCCTAATCTTTTATACAGATGGCAATTGAGCTACAAGAAATAGCAAAAAATGCAGATAAGGCTTAAAGGATATTCATTGGACTTAACAGAGTAACCACAGAACATAGTCATACCACGTTTAAAGAAAAGGTCATATAATTGCTATTTTATGTATTGTACCAAAGTATGTGCAAGCCCTAATAACAGTTTGTTAAACATATTATAATTGGCTTGATAAAAATATTATACTGAGCCATACATCATGGTTTATAATACCTGGATTAATATAGTATCTTACACAAAAGCTAAATAAACCACATTATGGCTGATCACAATCTGTGAACCTATCTTTTGTGATTTAGTGACTTTCAGGGTAGGTCAAATGGCTAGGCTCAAAAACAGTAGCTGTCATTTCTATAAGAAGGCTGGACATGTCAGTTGACAAATTACAATAAACAGAGAAACATAATTTATCAATATATTATATGTAGATAAAATGCAATTTTATCTAAATCCTTTGCTTAGCTAGGGTACACAAGGTATCCTGTACTTTACATATTTACCTCCCTCAGGACAGACATACATCACATATCTGCATAATTTAAAAATGAAATATAATAGGTAACTTTACTAATAAATATTTTCATACCAAAAACATATGGAACAATATACTGTAATACATGCTATAGTCTTGCCCATTTATCGCCATACTCTAATACCTATTAGACAGTTAAAAGAAACTTTAGCAAAATTAGAGGACAGGGATATTACAGATATAATCTTAAATCCCAGGAATAGTTTATAGAAATAAACTAGAAAGTCAAACCTTTTTTTTCAAGGAAAACAGTGACGCCTGAAAGAACAAATGATATTGGATATCTAACAGACGTCATTCATTGACTTTTTTTTATTTGTCTTTCCTAGTTGGAAAAGCAGCTTTTAATTACCCTAGCAACCAATCTATATATCTCATGGCTCTCAATGTTTATTGGGTTTAGAACATTTGTACAGGTAGCCCTCGACTAACAATCACTATTGAGCCCAAATATCTGTTGCTAAGTGAAACATTTGTTAAGTGAATTTTGCTCCATTTTATGACCTTTCTTGCCACAGTTGTTGAGTGAATCACTGCAATTGTTAAGTTACTAACATGGTTGCTTGTCAGAAGTTTACAAAGGATGATCACATGACTCGAGGACACTGAATTGTCAGAAATATGAGTCAGTTGCCAAGCATCTGAATTTTGATCACATGACCATGGGGATGCTGCAATGGTTGTAAATGTGAAAAATGGCCAGAAGTCACTTTTTTCAATGATGTTGTAACTTCAAACAGTCACTACATGAACTGTTATAAGTCAAGGACTACCTCTACATCCATTTTCAACCAGCCACTTTGGATCCAGCACAGGATCATCTGGCAGCCAGAAGCAAAGAAGGCATTTCCCAGATCAACCAAAAGCAATCATCCCAAATATCAATGTAATGGCAAGATCTCGGAAACCCGGCTTCCTGTCACAATTTAGGATAGGCAATCCTCAACTTACAACCACAATTGAGGCCAAAATTTCTGTTGCTAAGTGAGACATTTGCTAAGTGAGTTTTGCCCCATTTTATGACCTTTCTCGCCACAGTTAAGTGAATCTGGTTTCCGTATTGACTTTGCTTGTGAGAAAGTGGCAAAAGGTGATCGCATGACCGTGGGACACTGCAACCGTCATAAATATGAATCAGTTGCCAAGCGTCTGAATTTTGATCACGTGACCACGAGGATGCTGCAAGAGTTGTAATGGGGAAAAACGGTCCTAAGTCGCTTTTTTCAGGGCCGTTGTAACTTTGAACGGTCACTAAACGAACTGTCGCAAGTCGAGGACGACCTGCAATCCTTTCTACATAGCCTCCGATGCTACCCATAAAACAGGGCATCACCTTTCAAGGCTTTCAAGGTATTGGGGAGAATGCAGGGAAGTTTCTGGCCCAACCCTTGCGCGACTTCCTTCTTGCTCCCTCGGAGTGAGGGGGGGGGACGGAGGGGGGCCATCGAATATGAGACACTCGAACCCCAACGTTCCAGCCATGGAACCTTCAGCCCCGAAGGTTCTAAACCGGTGTTTCTCAACCTTGACCATTTTAAGGCATGTGGACTTCAACTCCCAGAATTCCACAGCCAGCAATGCTGGCTGGGGAATTCTGGGAGTTGAAGTCCACATGCCTTAAAACGGTCAAGGTTGAGAAACACTGTTAAATCTAAACACTCACCAGCTTGGGAATTGGCAGCTCCCGAACTGCCTGGCGCAGGGCGACTGCAGCGCGGAACTCCGGCGGTAGCCGCGGAAGAGGCGAGGAGGGCAGACGGGGAGAGGGCTCTCTTCACTGGAGCCGGCGAACGGAGCAGCATGGTCGAGGAAGAGGCAGAAGAAGGAGTGCAGCAGAGGTTAGACAGGGCTGAGCACAGGGACCTCAGAGAGCTCTGATACATAATAACGCTACGTACGGCACACGAGAACAGACGGAGAAATTAAAATTAAACAGCTCCGCAACGGGAGCGGGCTAAAGCTAACCTGCTCTGTGCCAGTACCGACTTCTTCCTGCCTTTCAGAGCCCGCAGAAGGGGCACGAATCGGGAAAGAGGCTCGGCTGCCCGCTGCAGTGGCAGAAAGATGCCAGCCCAGGAGAAGCCCACGGAAAGTGCCGCTAATAGCGGATACCGGGAACACGAGTACCAGAAGTACAGTCGCCCCCCCCTCCCGCCCTCCTGCCGGCATTGACGCAAGCGCCACTTCCAAGAGTAAGATGAGGGCGGGGGAAGAAGGAACTGAAACATTTCTCCTTCGGCTTCCTCATCTCGACGAATGGCACCCCTGTGAACGGAAGCTGCAGCGCGAGGCTAAAAAGGCAACTTCCACGCGAGGGAACCAAATAGAGAGAGAAACCTTGGGCTAGATACCTCAGCGTGCGTGTTTCTTCCTCCCCTCTAGGGAAAATGGTACGTTCTAATCTTGGCCCCGAAGTTCCCCCGAAAGGTCTGTTGGTGACGTCACATGGAACGTTGACTCGTTGGGTGGGGCGGGTGCGGGGGTGTTGGCCGGAACCTCCCCCTATTTTGGCGCTCGTGGGAAGGGAAGGGGGCGTTGTCTCCCGGGTGATCGAGGTCACGCGACGTTTGGGTTTGCCCTTTCATCTCATTCATTTTTCTACTCTCATTTTGTGGAGGAAGCAGGTCTTGGTGGAACAAGCTGATAAAACAGTGTTTCTCAACCTTGACAATTTTAAGGCATGTGGACTTCAACTCCCAGAATTCCACAGCCAGCAATGCTGGCTGTGGAATTCTGGGAGTTGAAGTCCACATGCCTTAAAATTGTCAAGGTTGAGGAACACTGTGATAAAAGCTTTCGATTTCCTATTCGCAATGTTGAGAATAGGGCTTGGAATGAGAGCTGAAGTCCTGCACATCTTACTAAATATGTCCAACTTTGTGTGTGTTTTTAAAACAATAATCGTGCCACTACTTTAGAAAGAAACAATAGATTTCTTTGGACCTTTTTCTAAAATCTGGGGGTCTCGAGATAAATTGGAACTACAAATCCCAGAATATCCAATCCCTTGACATTTAAGAATGCAGTCCCAACACATTTCGAGGCCAGCAATTGGGGACGACTATTTTATAAAAAAATACTCAACTATAAAAACATGCCTCATACAACAAAACAAACGTCATGCCTGAAATCTCAGGTACAGAAGCAACTTCATGCATACATAAACAAATATATTGGGAGGGACAGATTGAGTAAGGTTGGATTACGGTCTCTTTCCTCCTTACTAATCAGGAAACACACACCTAAAACTGATTGTGATGTTTTGGAAGAACATTGTTTTCTTTGTTACTAATGTTATAAATGTTACTGATGAATTACTTTTTGAATAGAATGAAACGGGTAACTCTGATTTTTAAACCACAATTCATTTCATTCTAAAATACAGTTTGATTAATCTAGTGATTGCGGGTTTGTACCATAGTTTAGGCAGTGTTTCTCAACCTTGACCATTTTAAGGCATGTGGACTTCAACTCCCAGAATTCCACAGCCAGCATTGCTGGCTGTGGAATTCTGGGAGTTGAAGTCCACATGCCTTAAAATGGTCAAGGTTGAGAAACACTGGTTTAGAGTTTAATGTGTAAACGCAGTCCCCTTCCTGAACTTCTTGAGGATCTGCTCCAGGGGAAAGGGGAAACTGGTTGAAGGAGGAAGAGACTGAGTTGCCGCCAAGTGGAGAGCTATGGAAAATCTCCGCCTCCCTGGAATGAGAGTTCAAAGAGCTGGATGTTGCTAACACTAGGTGAAAAACCAATGTTTGCTTCATTTGGTTGGATTGTTTAAAATGAATAAGATGGATGGGAGTGGCCGTATTACACTTGCCCTGTCATTGTATATTTTGTATTTGGGATTGGGAAAATATTTATTAAGCCAATTAATTATTGGGTTGACTTTGTAAACATTACTTTCCTGAGAGAGTAAGGACATTTGATTGCAGAGGGGGTAAAAAGGGAGAGGAGAATATTGTCAGGGGAAAATAAAGCGGGAGCTGGAGGATAAACCATTCCAGGGAGAGGTTAGAAGTGTTATGATTGATTTCTGGTGGACTTTTCCATCAGACCGTTTTCATGTAGATGAAAATGACAAGGGGATTAAATGGAGTTACTAATTTCTGTGGGGTAGAGGGGACCATTTTGACTTGCATTGTCTAAAATCAATCTGGATTAGAGTGATGAATAAATCTCATAAAAAACTAAACGGGCTTTAGAATTAGAGCATTCTAATGACCCTGATTGGTGAAAAGTCCCTGGTAATAAGGTGACCAACTTTTTTACAATGAAAAGGAGGACACAAATAAATTGAAGAAAAAAATATCGTAAATAAAAGAAACATTTTATTCATTGCAACAATAATACAGAATACATTATAATATGATAAATGCATAATAAAAACATTTGTAACAATAACATTTTATATTGTAATTATGCTTACATGCCGTGCCCCCGCCCGCAGCCACCCCACCAGCACTGCTGCCCTGCCGTGTAGAGCGGGCCCCGTGGCTCCCAAAGCACCAGCTGTGCCAGCTCCGGCCCCATGGGGCAGCCCGCCGTCAACACACCCTGCCTGCAGCCGCCCCGCCAGCACCACCGCCCATCCTGCGCAGCCCTGTGTATAGCAAGCCCCGTGGCTCCCACAGTATGGGGGGCAGCCGGCCACCGCCGCCCCACCGCCCCTGCCTCTTGCGCCCAGAGTCATTATTGCCCTAGCAGGGCCGAAGATGAAGAGAAACTTACCGTGCCATTGCCGCTCCACTCTCCTCCAGGTATCTTTGGGACTAACTAGGAGATGGTGTAGTTGGGTAGCAGGGAGGGATGCAAAGTTCCTGCCAATTCGCCTTCGCTGCAGACAACTTGCATGTGCAAAGTTTGTGGGCCGGGTGTTTTGGCGCGCTCAGCAGCAATTCCTATTGGCTTTCGAAAGCCAATAGGGGAAGTAGCACAGCTCATGCAAAAATTGAAAAAAACCATTAAAAAAAAGGTGCCGGAATGCCGTTCTGAGCATTCTATGAGAAAAAAAAGCCCTGCAGATTAGTCTTCAAATATCGAAAAGGAGGACATGTAGGAGGACACTTTTTGAGGGAGGACAGAGCTTACAAAAGGAGGACTGTCCTCCTTAAAGGAGGACGGTTGGTCACTTTACTGGTAAAGTGCTTCTTCACATGCTACTTGATCAATATAGTGCTATATACAGAATCTGCTGATACAAAAATGGCAATACCATTTTTAATGTCTTTAACAATAGCTATTTGTACTTAAGTCACAATGCTGGACTAAAAGGGTCTGTTGCATTTGGGATCTTCTAGAATCTAGATTGAACTCTTAAATAGAGTTAAAACTAACTTAATACTGGTCTCAACTCTAATAGTGCACAATCCCAGATAATTGTTAAATGCAGTGCGATGCAGATAGATTTAGTATATTGAAAGGTGAATCCTTAGCGTAAGACATGAAGACAAGCTATAATATTTTGGATTTAAATTGTAGCTCACTCTAATATGAACACTGGTTGCTTGAATTGCTCAAATTAATCTGCTTTTACTTTTTATTTTTTGAATGCTACTCTATGAGATCAGAATTATTATTTGGTTAATCTTCTCCTAACCTAAATGTAAACTAGAGAGTGCTCTGGATGTATCACAAGAAGATATTAACTAACCCTGTGTATTGTATACACAGATACCATCCAGATGAACTATCTGAATGATAGGTTACCTCTGTTAAAAAGGGTTGTCAATGTCTCACATGGCGACTAAAAGGTATATTGGGATCACAGCTGAAAAATTGGGGTGGGCCCATGGCCAAAAAAACCTAAATTCAATTTAGATAAGATATAGTAGAATAATACCACATTATAATAATCTCAGTGTAATAATCCTCTATTTTGATTATATTTAAAAATTATTAACTCTGAAGGGGCTTCTGAGGCATGCCCAAGATTTTCAGCTACTGAACCATTGATTTAAGCAACTTCTGATTTTCTTGAATTATATTTTAATTTGTAGTGTAGCCCAAGGAACACAAGGACTTCTTAGGTCAGAAATCCCACAGAGAAGCCTCATTGTAGAATTGAGCTGCATTATTAAACAGTTATTGTTAGAGACTTCTTTGTCTCCAGATGATTCATTTCTTGAGCAATAGTTCAATTCCAGGAAAGGAAAAATGCAGACATGCCCTTCTCCAAGCCTTGCCATTCAGGATGTGTGTAACTCCGAGCTGAAAAAATGAATCACACACAGAAACCAGAACTGAGAGGACGAGATCACATGAGGGAGTGAGGGTGGATGCAGGGGGGAGGGGACCGCTGATCATTTCTGAAAATTTATTAAGTAGGTTTTCTTTTTTGTTCTTTAATGAAATGCACCATATTTGTATTATTTGTTTATGTTTATTTGAAAAATTAATAAAATTTGTAAAACGAGAGGATGAGATCACAATTCTTATTTTTAGTGATTTCAGAAATTTACTGTGTAATTTTAATTATATCATGGTATATTCTCAGTAAATATTTTCAATTGTTAGGAACATTATGCTAGTCAGAGAGAGTCTCTCTATATATTAACAGTAGATTCCTCCCTCAGAAGGTTGTATTGGGAAAAAATGATCTTTTTCATGGATTCCTTTGTGTTATGAAGTTAAATGACTCATTATAGAGGTTAAATGACTCATTTTTCACTTTTATTTGTCAGATTAAATTGGCTTGATTAAACCTATGTTTCTAATGCTGTCCCTGTTCTTGCTGCGTTGGTTGATTTGGTTTCAATTTTAATTTATGACTTTTTAATACTGTGATTTCTACATTGCTAATTTATTTATTTTTAATTGTAAAGTAAATTGATTCATAGACCTTGCATATTATATGCATTAAAAATGGAATCCAAATATGTAAAGAAACATTGGTTTATTTCACAGTATGGTTTTATTTGTTATGGTTAGGTTCTACAACAGAATGTGTCTGCATATCTGTGTACACAAATGTACACACAGATATTCATTCTATCATGCCATTTCTCAGTAAGGTAAGCAACCTTACACAAAACATAGAAAATAAGAAATAATAGGTCCCAAAGTAGGTCATTCATTTTTGTATTCAGTCTGTATTCATTCTTGACTTAATTCTTTTTCAACACACATTTCTTAAGTACCCATTTCCCAATACATATAACTTACTTGACATACGTAATTCTGCAAACTATTCAGGTTCCCAGCTAATAACACAATGTCTGTGTAAAAAAGTACTTGTGTATACAGTACATCTCCAGCCATCATACCTGTAACATGACGACAAAATTACTTGTGCATTTCATTAATGCATCATACAACAAAGATAACATTACACGTCCTTCTATTCCTGCTAAATGTTGAACTATTAACCAAGCATTCCTTTTATTGTCACAGAGGCTTTATTTCCATTATATATTACCTTTATCCCATCCAACAATCAACCATCAATTCCATATTCATGCAACATATTTCATAATTCAAGACTATTCTTGAAATTAAAGAAGCAAGAATGACTTAGATTTCAATGTGTCTAATTCTTGTCCAGAGAAGTACAGAATCTTCAAAATCTTGAATAAATTCCCAGCCTTAGTTACAGTAGAGAGAATTAATTAAAATGAAATTTCTTCTCACTTGCATCTTCTCAGGTAAACTAAACACTTTGTTCCCTGCCTTTCCATAATCTCTGACATGTATTTAGTTCAGTGTCCTCTTTTATCATCACTGTTTATATGAGGTATAAGGACAGTGATTTGTCCAAAAACATCAAAGTAAGATTTATTCATATTTATTCCATTTATATCCCATTTTTCCCATTCAGCTGAAAACTCATTGACATTCAAAATTGATAACTGATGTTGAGTGGAATTTTGAACTAGGATCTTGTCTGCTCTAATGTAGCACCCTAATCACTACATGACTTGCTTTCTGGTAATATGTGCAAAGCACTAGAAAGCAATATATATATTATTATCTATAGCATGTTAAAGTTATTTACACATCATTACAGTTAGCTTTAATTAGATAAGATGAGCTACTAGAGAAACTAGTTTCAGTACCATCTTAATTTGCTATGTAAAAGTTTTATTAATTAATTTTATTAATTATGTAGTCATGTTCAAAATTATATACAGGTAGTCCTTGTATATGGCCCCACGATGGAGCCTGAAATTGCAGTTGTAAGTTTTGCAGTCATTTAGTTGGGGCATCATTTGGCTGGATTCAATTTTATGACCAGTTTACAATGATCATAAAGCATGTCACTGTGGTTATTAAGCAAATCACATAGTCATTAACTGAACCTTGTGGTCTTTAAGTAAGTCCAGCATATGCAGTGGTCATTTTTTGCCATTTTCTGCTGGAAAACATAAAAAAAAGTTGTAAATCATGCTTATGTGACCGTGGGACACTGCAACCAGTTATAAATGTGAGCCAATTGCCAAGTGCCTAAAATGTGATCAACATAACCTTGGGGGTTGTGCAGCACTTATAACATTTAGGTTGGGTCGTAACTACATACAGTCCTCAGCCTACAACCCTTCATTGATTATAATGATACTGAAAAAAGTGACTTACTCCTGATCCTCACGCTTATGACTGTTGCAGCATCCCTACATTCCCAAGACCAAAATTTGGGTGCTTGATAACTGGAATATATTTATGACCATTGCAATGTCCAGGATCACTACTTGTGACTTTTCTTGCTGGATTCTGACAAGCAAAGTCAATGGGGGAAGCCAGATTCACTTAACTGTGTGATTCATTTAGCAACCCCAGCGATTCTCTTAATGACAGCAGCAAAAAAGATTGTAAAATTGCACACAACTGACTTAACAACTGCCCTGCTGAGTGATGGAAGCACCAGTCCCAATTGTGGATGTAAGTCGAGGACTATCTATAGCTTTTTTGAGGTCTGTTGTAACTTTGAATGGTTCTTAAGTGACCATGATAAGTCAAGGACTATTGTAAAGTAATATGTCAATATAATTTTTCTTTTGGATATTAAGATTACAATTTTATATAGTATGTACTTGGAAATTGACATGTTAGAGAATCCTGTCTGAAACTTCTTGAATTGTTCCATATATGAGTAGCTGAGCTAATGTAAATGAAGCGATTATGTGAATTATTTGAAGAGATCACATTTGATTGAACCTCATAATACTTTATTTTAAAATGTTGAGTAACTTATAACTACCTTGATGTTGTAATTGCTAGATAATTTACATGTACTGTATTTACTGGTATTTTTTTGTCACATAAAAAAAATTACTCTTGATTCCAAGCTTTGTAACAATAAAGTACATCCTTCAACTGTATTGCCTCATTGCCAAGTGGGAGTTATCCTTTTATTATGTGATGTTTTGTTTGTTTGTGCCCATTCTACTGGTTCTAGCTATCTCAGTATACTTTCTAAGAGATTCTGTGCATGTTTTGGATTTGAAGGCAAAAACAGGGTTTCAAGTGCTCTGGGCACACACATGATAATTGTCTGGAGCTCCTTAAATCAAATGTGTTTTGTTCTAGAATTATGCTGCATCTACAGGAAATGAACTTAGGAAATGACATGGCAGCATTGATAAGTTGAACATTGATCCATATGAGCATTTTGCACCATCTTAAGCACCTTTTTACCTTTGACTGATGTCCTGTAGAGTTATTTTTAATAACTATCCATGAGAATAAGCAAATATTCACCTAGCTGGACTTTGAAAAAAACATTCATATTTAGCATTAAGCCAATGTATAGTTATTTGTTTCTTCATGAAATGGCAGCCTGCTTTAAATGGAGACTTTCATGTAGAAATAACTTCCTTGATCCTGTGTGTTAATTATGCTAATAACTTTGCAGACTTTGGTGTAAGTCTCTGACTGATAAAAAACATTTTGCCTATTACTGTAGTTTGAGTAATCCTAAAAATCTTTGCTTTGTAATAATTTTATTAAAAGCGTTAGTATAACAATAAAATATAATGCAATCTAAAAAAAACAGGAAAACAAGTGCAAGAAAGCAAAAAAGTAAAGTATCCCCTCCAAGAAAGCAACTTCCCTCTTCACAAGGATAAACAAATTCATAATCTCTTTACCCTTTCTTAGCTAACAAACTCATCACCCTATAAGCCATTTTATAACAAAAGGCAAATCAAATAATCCAATCCAGTTATCAGCAAAAAGTCCAAACAGCTCTGAAATAATGACATTAATTAATACGTATAACGTCAACTCTTAACTGCTACTTTTTCCTGTATCTCTTGGATATGTGGAGATTTCACATTGCTTTAAATAGAAATCAATTTCTTTTTCCTGCTCAGGTTAGACATGTCCTATGAATGGAAAAAAGCCAGAAACCACATCTTTGGTTATATTATGATATATAAAATGTCACATTTTCAAATATTGACCTAAGGTACGAAATCTCAATGTGAGATCATAACTGGTGCTATTTCCTCTATTTTTATACATTTCTTGGTCTTTTTTTCTAGTCTATCAAAGGGCACCATACAATGAGAAAATGGGTTGTTTTTAAGTCAATCAGAAGTGTCTTTTATTAAGCTAGAGTTGTGGAACTGGGAACGATTACATCACTCCCCCCACAACTTTTCTTTCTAAAACTCCTCTTTGAAGGAAGGCAGCTTTGGTGTTTCAATAGCAATATTGCTATGGAATTGTCATTGTTGCAATATGGACTTTGTAGTATTATTATACTTGATAAATAGCATGGATTTTTTTTTGTATTTTAATTTGATTTTATTCTCTTTTAATTGATGTTAATAGCATATTAAAGCATTGCAGACTGGAATGTAGAAAGCTCTTTATTTGTTAGATGGATTGATTGACATTTTCTGACAATCCTAAACTGTGAGATAAAACTATCTTTGCTCTCCAGATCAGGATAGGATAGGACCTTAGTCTTAACAAGATGTCTGTAGTTTGTCTTCTGGTAAGAGAATTAGTGTTAATTGGCCACTGGTTTATGTCTTGGTGGACTTCAAAAACATTATGATGTTTCTCTTCATTAACATCTTAAAGTTTATGACCCTTTGCTCTTTGGAGCTTGTTTAAATGAACATGTGTGGAATTATGGGATGCAAATATGTAATATATGTAAGTTCATTCAATTGATTTCCTATGCAAAGGGGAGACTGATATTGTTCTTTCTAATCAACTTTTCTTTTGTAATTTCCTTTAATGTCTTAACTATAAAAGGGAATATAAGATGAGTCTCAAGATTCCCTCTTTGAATGAGGGGAATCCTTTTTATCTGAACATTCTGAATAAATTGTAATAAAAAGATTTTCCAGCCTCAATCTGTTTTATTGGATTCACCTCACCCAGTCAGGCAGGAAATTCGGTTGCAGAACCCATCAGCCGAAGAACTTCGACTGATGCGTCCAGAAAAAGAGCCTTCTCTACCATTGTCCCCATCTTGTGGAATATTCTCCCCCTCCCATCGGTGAGGAAGGCCCCACTCTCCTTGCCTTCTGAAAAGAAGTAAAAAAATAATTCTGCGGCCTTGTGTGTGGAGCCCACAGGAGCACATAGCTGTGGAGCTGGCTAATGCCCTGAATTGCCTTACAATTAATTTTAACAGTGTCTAATCATCCCTGCCTTTTTCTAAATTTTAAAACTTTTGTATCCTAGTTTTATATTTTAATATTTTATTGTGCAACTCCTAGAATCCCTCTCTCAGTGAGATGGATAATTAAAAATGTGAAAAATAAATAAAACCAGGGCTTTTTTGTCATAGAACGCACGGAACGGCATTCCAGCATCTTTTTTCAATGGATTTTCAACTTCCACAGAAAGACTAGTGAAGGTGGCTTTTCACTCAGCTCATGCTGCTTTGGCGCATGGTTAGTCCCGGGGCACGACTCATGTGCTTGCACCACCAGACTCGGATGCTGTCTCCTGAGGGGAGGGGGAGTATCCCTCGGAGGTAGCATGCGCTACCCCCCCTGAAAAACACTTGAAGAAAAAAAGTTAAGAAAAATAATTCCTCCAATGGCCAAAAGGTGGGAGGCAGCGTGAAAGCTGTGTGGTCTGCCCAGAGATTCAACAGCGGGAAGCGGCAGTGCGAAGGTGAGGGAGCACCTCCCGTCTCTGGCCCACTGCAGAGGAGGAGGAGGAGGAGGAGGAGGAGAGGCGTGAGGGTGGACAGCGACTCCCTTTCACTGCCAGAATGCAGGAGAACCGAGGCACCGCCCCCTCGCCATGCACGGGCTGTGCTACTCCCTCTGTTGGCTTTCGAAAGCCAACAGGAATTGCCCAGACCTGGTCATTGACAGCTGTCTCTGCACCTCCAAGCGCTCCAAGGGATCCGGCCAGCAAATGCTGCGCATCAAAGTTGTCTGCACCGGAGGCAAGTTGGCGGAATCTTTGCACCCCTCCTTGTTGCCCAACTGCACCATCTTCTTGTGAGTAAGAGAGGACCGGGGGTGGGAGGTGGGGGGAGCAGTGCTTAATTTTGCATAGATCTGGGTCTAGAAAGAACTTCAAGGGGAACTGTCATGCCTCCGTCCGAGCCTGACTCTGAGGACGACATGGAGTTCCATGTTGAGGCCCAGGAGGGGGTGTCTGTGGCCTCAGAGGACTGTGGGGAGGAGCAGGCTGAAGCAGGCCAGGGCCCTTCAAGTTTGGAACAGGGAAGGCAGAGTTCAGGCAAGGAGCAGAAAAAATTAATATTAAAAAAGACACAAGACAGGGATGCCCACTATCCCCATTACTATTTATATCAACACTGGAAGTATTGAATAGAAACATCAGGCAAGATATAGAAATTAAAGGACTGGAAATAAAAGACGAAAAATATAAACTACAAGTATTTGCAGATGACTTGGTTTTTATATTAGAAGAACCACTTGAAACAAGCGTCAAGCTTATGGAAAAAACAGAATAATTTGGAGAAATGGCAGGGTTGAAAGTGTTAACTAAAATCTTACAGAAAAACAAAAAAATCAACTAGCAAAAAAACAAACAAATCTCCAAATAGTTAAAAAAGTTAAATATTTGGGAATCCATCTAACAGCAACATGTGCAACAATTAAAGAAGACAACTATGTAAATTATTAAAACAAATAAAACTAGATCTGGAAAAGTGGAAAAATCTACAACTTTCGATGCTGGGGAGAATAGCAACAGTGAAAATGAATATTTTACCAAAATACTTTTTTTATTTCAAACAATACCTATACAATTGGGAAAAACCTTTTTTGATGAACTAAATACAATAATATTGAAATTTATTTGGCAAGGAAAAAAAGCCAGAATTAGACTGAAAATGTTACAAGAAGCAAAAGAAAATGGAGGACTTGGACTGCCAGACTGGCGCTATATTACCAAGCAACTATATTAACATGGATAAAAGAGTGGACAATGCTTAGAGACAAAAGATTACTATACCTAGAGGGGGATGACCTACAACTGGGATGGCATGCCTTTCTGTGGTGTGGGAAGAATAAAATACATAGATATTTTCAAAATCATTATATAAGAAATGCACTTTTCTTAAATTGGGAAAAAATAAAATACCTAAACTTGAATAATTACGAGAAAGTTGTGACCTATAAAGATATTCTGGACAATGAAGGGAAATTGAAGTATAGATAAGATTTAGAAGAGCAGGATATTGATTTATCATGGTAGTTGTTCTGTTTCGTTCGCAAAGGCATTGAGACGAGGCAAAGAAGTAAAACAGTCTTTTCTTTATTTTCTACAACAGAACCAAAACAAAATGGCGTGGATTGTTCTTATACCCCCTTGCAGGGACAGTCACAGCCAATCAATACAAGGCATTTCTCCCGCCTTGCGCATGCGCACAAGGCAGGAGACAGCCTGTCTGGTCCCGGGCATTCATGTGTCTGCCCAGGCCTTTCTGCAGCCTCCTGCACCTGCTGAATGACTCAGCAGGCCCAGGACATAACAGTGGTCATATTTGCAAATTCAAATGAGATACGAAAAAGATGTTAAAACAACGGAATTTTACAAAGAACAGACAGAATTTGACCAGATATTGCTGAAAACAGATAAAAAACTGATAAAAAAACGACAAATATTTGCTAAGCTTAAAGATGGAAGAGGAACAAGTAAAAGAAACAATGATAATATGGGCAAAGAACTTTGGATATAATATAGAATTAGAAAAGTGGCAAAGCTTATGGGAAAGAAACTGTAAAATAACAAAAGCGGCAACATATAAAGAAAACTTATACAAAATGTTATATAGATGGCATTTAACACCGGTGAGATTAGCAAAAATGTTTAAAATATCATAAAACTGATTTTATTTATTTTTCCTGTGAGGAAATTATTGTATTAAACATACTTCTATATTCTATTTAAATGACTGCTTTTTTAGATAAGAAAACATAGACTGAGATTCAAAATTCAATGAGACAAGATAATTGTCTTGTCGGGTAGGAGTCTGAAAGGATATAATTGCAGCCCTTCTGGTAATTTCTCTTGATGCCTTCGCCTTTGTGTTATGAATATCATACTGTCTACCCGAACCTTTTAATTATCTTGCTACCCTCAATTGTGGGGAAAATGAATTTCAGCTCCTACTTCTTTTATACATGAATGCTAGGATGAGATACCATTTTTTGTTCAAATTTGGGGGCAGACATTAATATATATCTCATATATCATCCTTTTTTAATTTTGAAGAGACAACAAGAGCCTGCAAGATTCAAGAATGGGAAAAATTTTCAATAAATCTCTATTGGTCACTTGCTGTAAGACTATTGGTGTACGATCGAAAGGCAGTTCACAACAGAGATGGATCTGTCAGTCACCTGCAACAGATGTGCCACATTTATTTTTTTCCCCGCAAAGACAAAGCTGATGTTATCTATATAAACTGCCAGCTTTTGGAAGTTTAGAAAAAACAGTTGATCTTTTGAAGGCCAAAGTGTTATACTTACATAATTTGTAAAAATGAAGACTTCTGGAATAGTAGTGTGTCATTTACTTGCTGCATGCAGGAAAACAATGTGAAATTTCAACATCACAAAAATGAGAATGAAGACAACTGGCAACATATCATCATCAGAAGGAAAACGTAAAGCAGATAGTTCCCATTAATATTGGCAACTGATTCCAATCTCCAGCCTCTGAGGAAACTTTTACAAACATGGCTGAGCTATAAAAGATCCTCATGCTGAAGTTTCTGATTTATATGGAAGTGTTGCACCATCACTTACCAAGAACAATATGAATCTTCTAAGATTCTGTGATTTAAGATGTGACAGACTAATAAAGTGTATTTGATCATTGATCTTTTTACTCATCCATGTGAGTGTGAATGACACAAAAACACAATCTCCAGGGTAATCACTGGAGATGGTTAAAGGATCTCAGGGTTCAAATCAGTATTTCCAAGACAAAAGTCCAGAAAGGGACCGAATATTTGGTCGCAACACGGGTTTTTCATCAGTGCTACAAATCTTAGAGATCAGAGGCTGCTTTACAGAGATTACATTCCCACCAAAGAGCTGATGTACATCCTTAGATGACTGACTGACCTGGCTAAACTATAAAAGTAGGAAGTAGTGCATGTTATAGGTCAAGACTGAACTTACTGTATCTGACAAGTCAACTGCACTGATGGTAACACAAGTATAGAAAGTATTTGGGTTAAGATAAAAGAGGAAGCTAACAAAAAAGATATCTTGTTAGGAATGGATACATGGAATGTTGTGAATATAATCATTCTTGATTTTACCAAAGCTTTTTAGAAGGTTTCACAATACACTATCATTTACATGGTATTAAATCTAGTTTGGATGATGGATCCACAATCAGTGCTGGCTGATGGCACTGAGATTAATGGCTCTAACTGAGTTGTAGAGCAGTGTTGTGTCCTGAGCCTACAGAAGCAGGCTTGGGACGATGCAAGAGTCCCGGGCATTTGCAAAAGCTGCCCGGGACCAGACTGAGCGGCGCCGGCCTTGCGCACATGCGCAAGGCGGGAAAAGACTGCCTGCTATTGGTTGGAATTGCCCGGGGATCCAGGGGTATAAATAGAGGCCTGCATGCCTCTGCTCTTGTTGGTTGTTAGCTGTAAGAAAGAGAGAGAATAAAGATTCACTAGCAACATGCATTGTCTCCTTCGCCATTATTCTCCGGACTTAACACTGGCGACGAAGGTGGGATCTAGTCTAGATAGCTAGGAAGCTTGAAGACTTACCCAAAAGAAGTCCGGAAGAGGGACGACGGCGTTGAAGTCAGCGTCTATCCTGCCAGTACAGCATCGCTGGAAGGTGAGTGCAGCTGAAGAAAACCCTGTCCCTTGATCATGGCGAAAATCGGTTGCTTATCTGAATTTGATGTCTCTCACCCGGAGAAATGGGAATCTTACGTTGCAAGGGTGGAGACTTACTTCCGCGTGAATCAGATAAGGGAAGATGGACTAAAGGCTGCCACAATGTTGTGTGTTTGTGGGCAAGACGCCTTTGAGATCACCAAGAATCTAGTCGCCCCGGCCTCGCTAGAAACTGTTTCATACTCTGATCTAAAGAAATTTTTGAAAGAACACTTCCAGACCAAGCAATCTGTTATTGCTTGGAGGCACACATTTGAACTGAGAGATCAGTGAGCTGGGGAATCAGCAAAAGAATTTATTGCAGCCTTGAGAAGAGCGGCTAAACCGTGTGAGTTCAGAGGGCTCAGAAAGCTCCCTAAGAGGCAGGTCGACCAGGTATAGTGAATAGCAGAGTCCTTACTACCTGAGCCTAGGAGGCGAGCAGGGAAGTCAGGCAGCTGTCATA